>NC_088212.1:51664826-51964826 GCF_036934945.1 Oncorhynchus masou masou
TTTCATGAATAACTGGGCCTGCTGGGAGCATAGGCCTATGTGGCTGCACTATATAGGACGACTTGGGAGAATGATGATCGGCAACAAACAGCACATCAGTATCAGTAGCAAAAATACAGACTGTCCTGCACTGTGCCCTTCTAGACTTTCTAATCTGTCAAGAGTAGACCCACAACTGTCCAAATGGCATGAAACATTCAAATAACAGGGATTTTGTGCCATTATTCAAATGACACTTCCACTGCAATTTACAGCCTAGACTAGAATTGTACTCACTTGAAAACAATAATGCAAATATTCATTGCATTGTGGTGTTGTAGGCTAGTGTAGGTATGATCATTTTAATGTCCTTAAGGCCATAACTAGTTGGCTCAGGGATTCAAAACAGCAACCTTTTGGTTACTATCCAAACGATCATGGCTCATATAGCAAAGATTGTAACAGTATAATGGTTTTGGAATTTGGAATGACATTCACAGGGACCAGGGTTTGAGTCCCAGTCAGGATACCCCCCTAATCCACTATATTGGTGTCAGGTGTTTCTGTCAAGTATCTGTACTGCACATGTGATGAATGAGTATGCAAAACAAATTTGCGCCTGATTGATACAAATATTCATTATATTATTCTGCCAGGTAGGCCTACTTAGAAGTCAACATTTAATTGTGAAGGTTTTTGGGGAAAAAGTTAGAAAAATGTTCAGCATGCATCACAGAGCCGATTGTCTTTAAAAGTATTTACTTCAGGCTGACGACTACCATCAATTTAATTATGTACAAAATATAGACAATTTGAAAGGAAGACGACAGCTAAATATTTTCCTGTCACTGTTTGCGATTCACAAATGATAATTTTGATTAATCGCTATTTAAACTGAACCCCCCAACTACTACAATGGCGAAGCACATCATTCAATTCATCACAAAAGAATCATATGAATTCAATGAATCACAATTTTTTTAATTTTACTATTATATATCCATTACATAGTAAATTAAATTAGTACGGCCTAAACAAGATCAATAGGGGAGCTGTTTGAGATGCTCAATGATGCACCTAGCCTCTCTGCTGCCTATCAGCTAACCCTCTATGTTCTTGTGGATTTATATTGAAAATTGGTGCAGATTCGAATCATTTTATGTTTGGTCTGATTGCTAATTAACCTATTGCAGAAGGGTATGTGTTAGAAAGGGACAACAGAAGAGAACCACAAGATGCAGGACTCCTTGTTCCCCCAATATCTAAGAAAACAGATGAATACAGGGATCTTTTCTACAGACCTCTTATGTGAGAGAATCAGATGTTTCAGTCTTGTAAGTAACGTTACGTACCTACGCCTTGGACAAATAATCCTTGTCTGAGCATGAATGGCCCATATGGCAGAAGTCTATATCCTGTTTCTGTCATGTAAGGCAGCTTGATGTACAAGTAAACTATACCCCCTGGACAGGGTGCTAGTTCACTAATTCCTTAATGCTGAGAGCCAAGCAGAGGCATCAGGTCCCAAGGTACTGGACTGATGAATTATCCTTGCTCTCTCTGCTTGGTCGGCTCCACACTCTCAACTGGGATTCCATACCACTGACTATTACGGGGGCTGAGTCCCTGGCTTGTTGCAAGCAGGGGTGGCGTTGGAAGGGGCCACATTGTCTCTCGGTTCCCCTGTTCCAGTCTCCGTTGTTTATGCTGCAATAGTTTATATTTTTCTAGGGGCCTTGATCAGCTTGCCTCAGCCGGTGTACTGTGTCTTATCTGATGTAACAAAGCATGTTCCCACTAACCCCCTTCTTTTGTCCTTTTCTACATCTAACTCCTGGATGTGCCTGGCCCAAGCCTACTTGGACGTGCTGCTGATCCTGGGCTGGGGCTGAGGACCCTTGGGCGTGCCTATCCCTAGCCCCTCCCTGCATCCCCTAGCATGCATGTACCTAAGCTAAATACTGTATATTCCATCTCACCCTCTTCTTCTCCTCTTCTGTCTTAAGCCTAGTCCAGGACAAATAAACAATTTTATATTAAATTTATATTGAGCATGATTTTTTGTCAAGGACAATGTGTAATCTGAGTCTGGCAAACCAGACCATACTGTAGGCAATGAAATTATTCCAGAATACTATCAAAATAAAGATTGTTTTCTATGATTATCTATGGTACATTAAACATTTCCATTCTACAATATGGCATCTGACAAAGAAAACTCTCAAAATCCTATTATATTTGTGGTGTGGTCTGTCCCTCACAGAATAGGAGGCAGAGGAGAAAAGCACACAAATGTAAAAAATAAATAAAATAAAAAGTTACCTCAGTGGGAGTTAACACACACACACACACACACACCCATCTAAATACAGCAGATAAAGTACATCTAGGACTACAGACTAACCATTCAAACAAGGGTTAGGGTTGATTTACCCATTAACATACTACTTAAGCCTATCCAAACATCTCCACAATTTCATAGGGGATAGGTCTAACATATCCATCTGCAGACACAATGTTTCTTTTCATGAGAAGAGAAAGGAGAAAACATTTAGGGGGGAAGAGAAAACAGAGATGATGGGGTGGAGAGTGTTCGACTTTATATTAGGAGAGAGGGTTCTTTGTTGTTTTTGGTGTTTTTAATAAAGGGAAAAAATCATAAAAATTAAATCTAGGCAGCCAATGACTTTGTTTCCCCCCCTCTCATGTAATATCCCCCTCTCTCTCATGTCATATTCCCATTGCTAACGTTAGTTATTGCTATAGATTCTGTAGTCTAGTGGACAGTTAGTATATGGAAAAAAATGCCATTCTTCCCATTATGTACTAGTAGAGCTGGGACACCAGTTGGGTGCAATAATTATCAAATTGAATGGGAAAACAGCAATACTCTGAACCTCTAGCCGCTGTAATCTATGTTCTACGAGGGCAAAATCACTATCTGATAACACAATTCATGTTTGTATAACATCATGTAATGTATTGCTCAGTAGAAAGTATATTTGTCGAATTGTAGCTAGATTTTCCGCAATGGTTCCGTTAGCCACGTGTGATTCTGTAGAAATTAAGAACAGTCTGCTGTACAACTCGACGCTGTGTACAACGCAAACTCTCGTTGTAGGAATGGGACTTTGACCCCACAACAGTGACAGAGTAGCAAGTGTAGAATTTAGCTATGAAACAACGAAGTGCAGACTAACTGCTACAGTAGGTGTTTTTTCCACATTCTCATTGGTCCATCCGACGTCAATCAAATGTAATAATGCCCTTTCACATGATGTAACTTTGTTTATATTTGGTAGCCATAGCCCCTTCAAAAGATATGTTGTAATCTTTTAAACACATGGATATTTCAAGATTCTTAAGATGTTGCCTGTCCGGCAACTATAACAATGCTGTACTGCTTTTGACAAATATTATTATTTTGGCTACAGGACTCCGGTTATGTCACAACTCCATGTTTAAGCTATAGGCGATACGAGAGGAAATATATATATATAAACAAATGCAACTGGTCACGCAAAACAATTATATAGCTTTCACCCGACATGTAACCTATATCGAGTGTCACTAGATAAAACCAACGGAATAAGGCACTTTCAACCACTAACCTTAGTACGTGCCTGCGGTCTGTAGTCCTCCCGAGACTGGCCCAAATGGTTGTATAATTCAGAAGCAAATGCAACAGCGACGCTGGCAAGAAATGCTTATTACACTCAAACACTATCCAACTGGCCCAAAGTCTCAGCTTTTGTGCGCTTATTTTCCAATGCTTTTGATGCATATGCCTACCTACAAATTCAATGTTATGCTTAATTTATACAAATTCATCAGATATGAAATACATTTCAGACTGACGTACCACACAAATCCTAGTATTGCAAGTGAGCATGATTTATTTTGTGGACTAACCAGATTACAAATCACACATGACTGTTTGTGGTTGATGTTAATTTCATAATGTATAAAATAGGCTATAACAATGTTATTTAAGAATATAGAGGCTTTGCTTTTAAAGATTGTTTTACATTTTAAATAAAAAATGTAACGACTGTCATCAAAAAGACAAGACAACACACAGAAAACAACCATTGTTCAGATACAAAAAAATCTAATGGAACCTTAATTACTGACCAAACAAATATTTAACATTTTTAAGAAACACAATGTAAAATGAAAATATTTAAATCTCAGATAATACTAACAATCTAGCTATCGTCATCAAGGGGGCAATGAAAACCAACCGGTGTCAAATAATACATAACGACAAACAGCCACAAGAATTTCTCATTGGCCTGTTATATCCCCCATCCCTTACATATTAGTTGACTAAATGTAATTTAAAAGAAGCATTATATATAAATAAAAACAAGTCAAAACACTTCTGACTGCATTCAAGTCGGCTAACTGGTGTGTGATTTTAGCATGGAATAATTTAGTTCACCACAGCATTGAGGCTCCAAGAGGATGTGACCTACTGCATTCTACATGTGTAACTAGCCTAGGTACTAGTCTGTTTAGGTTACACTACAGTCTTTGTACTCCGTGTCATATGCCAAATCTCAGTACAGGTGTGTTTAGCTGGAAAAGGAGTGGCAATGACTGGAATGATAGCTAAAAAGACAGGTACCCAGACTAGTGTATAACTACATAAATTAGCAAAATGTGTTTATTTAGACACTCCGCAGTATTGTTATGTGACATTACAATTAGGTCTACTGTACTTGTGAATTGTTATGACAGACTATTTATGGTACTTTAGCCTACTTCTACTAATACTTGACGTAAAGAGAATGCAATTAGTACACAATTAGTTCCATAATATCTCCATGCACTTTGAGCACCACCCCCCCCCCCCACCCCATTCTATAAATTCCTAATATAACAGTTTTGGTCAGTTAAATTGAGAGTGCGAGGAATTTTAAGAGTAAAAAGTAAGGACACTCTGGTGGTTTCCTCGTACTAAGAGAATAGGAGGCAGGTCTTTCGACAGAGTCTCCAACCAGCACATGTAGAGGGCACTGGACACCGTTCCCTTCCGGGCCAATGGCATGCTCCTGTTGGACAGGGAATGAGTCAGTCGGTCAGAAGGACGGACGGACAGACAAACAGTATTAAATAGATAATTAAATACCATCACTTTATATTTGTGTTCTAGACATAATGTAATATTATAACTACTTACATAACGATGAGTTTTGCTGAGTTTGAGTGTTCTTTCAGCAATTCATTCAATCTGATCTGTCGGTTAGTCTGGGGAAAAATAAATAGGAACAACTCAGCTTATACTAGTTATATATACAGTGGGGCAAAAAGGATTTAGTCAGCCACCAATTGTGCAAGTTCTCCGACTTAAAAAGATGAGAGAGGCCTGTAATTTTCATCATAGGTACACTTCAACTATGACAGACAAAATGAGAAAAAAAATTGTGAAAATCACATTGTAGGATCTTTAATGAATTTATTTGCAAATTATGGTGGAAAATAAGTAGTTGGTCAATAACAAAAAGTTTATCTCAATACCTTGTTATATACCCTTTGTTGGCAATGACAGAGGTCAAACGTTTTCTGTAATTCTTCACAAGGTTTTCACACACTGTTGCTGGTATTTTGGCCCATTCCTCCATGCAGATCTCCTCTAGAGCAGTGATGTTTTGGGGATGTTGCTGGGCAACACGGACTTTCAACTCCCTCCAAAGATTTTCTATGGGGTTGAGATCTGGAGACTGGCTAGGCCTTGAAATGCTTCTTACGAAGCCACTACTTCGTTGCATGGGCGGTGTGTTTGGGATCATTGTCATGCTGAAAGACCCAGCCACGTTTCATCTTCAATGCCCTTGCTGAAGGAAGGAGGTTTTCACTCAAAATCTCACGATACATGGCCCCATTCATTCTTTCCTTTACACGGATCAGTCGTCCTGGTCCATTTGCAGAAAAACAGCCCCAAAGCATGATGTTTCCACCCCCATGCTTCACATTAGGTATGGTGTTCTTTGGATGCAACTCAGCATTCTTTGTCCTCCAAACACGACGAGTTGAGTTTTTACCAAAAAGTTATATTTTGGTTTCATCTGACCATATGACATTCTCCCAATCTTCTTCTGGATCATCCAAATGCTTTCTGGCAAACCTCAGACAAGCCTGGACATGTACTGGCTTAAGCAGGGGGGGACACGTCTGGCAATGCAGGATTTGAGTCCCTGGCGGAGTAGTGTGTTGCTGATGGTAGGCTTTGTTACTTTGGTCCCAGCTCTCTGCAGGTCATTCACTAGGTCCCCCCGTGTGGTTCTGGGATTTTTGCTCACCGTTCTTGTGATCATTTTGACCCCATGGTCTGAGATCTTGCGTAGAGCCCCAGTTCAAGGGAGATTATCAGTGGTCTTGTATGTCTTCCATTTCCTAATAATTGCTCCCACAGTTGATTTCTTCAAACCAAGCTGCTTACCTATTGCAGATTCAGTCTTCCCAGCCTGGTGCAGGTCTACAATTTTGTTTCTGGTGTCCTTTGACAGCTCTTTGGTCTTGGCCATAGTGGAGTTTGGAGTGTGACTGTTTGAGGTTGTGGACAGGTGTCTTTTATACTGATAACAAGTTCAAACAGGTGCCATTAATACAGGTAACGAGTGGAGGACAGAGGAGCCTCTTAAAGAAGAAGTTACAGGTCTGTGAGAGCCAGAAATCTTGCTTGTTTGTAGGTGACCAAATACTTGTTTTCCACCATAATTTGCAAATAAATTTATTACAAATCCTACAATGTGATTTTCGGGATTTTTTTCCCTCATTTTGTCTGTCATAGTTGAAGTGTACCTATGATGAAAATTACAGGCCTCTCTCATCTTTTTAAGTGGGAGAACTTGCACAATTGGTGGCTGACTAAATACTTTTTTGCCCCACTGTATATGTGATTAAAACAACCTCTAACTTTCCCCAGTGTCATCCTCCCTCTATATCTGTTCAATAAAATTAGAAATTAACTTAAAAATCTGTTTTTTAAAAGATCCAGACCTTGGCCCTGTAGAGCTCCAGCTCATTGTCTGAGATCCTCCAAGGCTCCTCGGCCTTCAACCTTTCTGCAGCCTCCTGCTCCATGTCGTCCTCCTTTAGCTTGTACGGCTCGATCATTTCCTCAAAGCTAAGCACACTACAAGAGACAGGTAAACGGTACACACAATGAACGTCATTATTATTGCATTTTAATTATGATTACATTGTCATTATAGTCCTAGGCAAATGGGTTTCTTTGTACTTGACATATTGCACAGTTTCTTTGGCGGAGGCTTCTCAGTGACCTATAAATGACTTCATGTTGAACATGATCTTGTGGCCTGGCTGGTTTATTGATAATGCCGCACCCTCCAGCCACATATCTACAGTGTTGGCATAGGTTTGAATCTGGTCTACTGCCCTATGATACAACCTCACCCTATCTTACCCTACTGTTACCCTCTTTCTCTATCTGATCAATCAAATCTGAAAATATTTTTTTTTATATAATATTTATACAGTATGTAAATAGAGCATGATCTTGACACAGCGGGCATCTTACTTGTGTTTCTTTGGCTTGGTGTTGATGTCCCCGAGCACATAGATCGCAGAGAAATCTATCCTGAACTTGCTGAGCAGAGCAGCCATTCTATTAAAAAAACAGGAGAAAGTATCTCAACTCAGTTGGTAGAGCATGGCGCTTGCGATACCAGGATCGGAGGTTCGATTTCGGCTGGGGTCACCCATACAAAAAATGAATGCATGCAAAGTCGCTTTGAATAAAAGCAGCTGCTAAATATTTGATTATACTATAGATTCCTCAACCTCACATCATGACTGAAGGAACGATAACTCACGCCCTGCGATCATGGTCAATCCTGTTGATCTTCCCACCAATAAAAAGACGGATTTTGCAGTCCTTCCACTTCTTTTTTTCCGTGAGCAAGTACGGAATCAACAGAGCCAAGCCTGTAACATTTGGAACAGATAAATAAGGGATGATGGTAATACATGACGACTCTTTGGGGTCAAATCTGATTGTTGACACTTGGGTCATATTCATTGGGGCTCACTGTAGCAAAGTGTTTTGTAACAGAAAATTAGCTTTTCCTATTGGATATAATGCCTATTCATTTGGTGCATTCGAACATAATCACAGCATTGACTTGCCATACTGTACCTCCGTCATCAAACAGCCACCACACATCCACTGTGCCTTTGCACTGCTTCTTCTTGAACTGCTGGCTGGCCTCCAGAAGCCTTTGGTCTGTGAGGCTCAGTGGCTTAGCACTTCTCTTCGTCTCTGTGGAGCAACCACATCAAAGGCAGTCACACAGTTATTAGCAAAGACGGTAATTGACTGTGGACTGTTAGAATTTCCCATAGGAAAACATGTCTCACTTGCTGGGCATGCACAGTTGTATACTAGGCAGTGCATCCATGATTTCACAGTTTTTTTGTGATATTTTTTTGGCCAAAATGCTAAATTTTGCTGTGGCAATTCTGGCATTTTGTATGGCAACAAGGCACATGCACAGAGGGCTCTATCTGTGCAGAGCACAAGCCCATTTGCCCTTCCAGTTTTTTTGTATACATTTTTTGTCGTTCTTGCTCTGCACCCACTGCCTCCATGTCATTGGTAAATTCTCATATATGCTTCAGAACTAAAATGTTGCACGTCTTGATTCAGCATTGGCACACAAAGGCGGGCACGCTGCGCATATTCAGATTAGTGACCAGAAATAACTTGTTTCATTTACTCAAGCCTGTTTTGCCCAGGCAGAAACAGAGTAGGCCTACATTTATCATCCAAATAAAATACAGTTTAGCAATCTACTACTGACTCATCTTTGCCAAAACAATATGCTAACCTGCTGATTTGATTGATCATTTTCATATATCAGATAGGCATAGTTTGGATTTTTAAAGATAAGCAGCTGTAACACTGCACTGCCTTCAATATTATGGGATGAAGATGAACATATTCTGGCAAATGTATTACAATATTTGTGAGGAAGAACAGGGATACCCAGCTGGCCAACAACTGCTCCCTGGGCGCCGATGACGTGGATGTCGATTAAGGCAGCCCCTCTTTGATTCAGAAGGGTTGGGTTAAATGCAGAAGACACATTTCAGTTGAATGCATTCAGTTGCACAACTGACTAGGTATCCCCCTTTTCTTTCACTGTGCAGGGAGGCTGCCTTCCAAAATGATGGCACAGTGCAGACAGAACATGCTTTCCATCTGATCCTGCAATCTCTGCTACAAGTAGGCCATATGATTTTGCTTGCTCTGGACTCGAGAGAAGCGACATGATATATCCCTAGTTGACATTGGCTGCTAACATGAACAACTTTCAGCTCCTTTCAGCTTAAAACACAGTCTATTTTTGTAGCCTATCTTGAGTTTTGAAAATGCATAACCGTTTATGGCAGTATTGTTAGGATACATTTGCGCAGCAATTGTGCTCGCATGTTCTGGTGTACACATGTCCATGTGTATGCGCAGGGGTTACATGTTTTGTACCACTCTTTTTTGAAAACCACTAAGATTTGTGGCAACCAATGGAGTTTGGTTGGATATAGTAATGGTAGGCTACCATATTTTATACAATCTTCTGTTTTGACTGGAACTGTGTTGGTCATTGTTAATAAGTTTATTCCAGTTCAAAATGGTTTTGCAAAATACTTTACTCATCAGATTGTGCTGCTTTCCCTCTTCTTAATAATGGCTCAACGAGTCATGGTTGCAAATTTTTTGTTTGTTTGAGTACATGCCCCCAAAAGGTCTGAATTTGTCAAATTTGTTTTGAAAATGCGCTGTTAAGGGAAAAGGTTTGTTGATGTCTCGCTGATTGAACCATATAATGTGGCAATTGGTTGAAATTGTGAGCCCTCTTTTTGTACTGCAGTGATGGGTCAGTTTTATGAGATTATATTGCAATGATTTGACTGTTTTGTGCGGACATAGTGCAGCGATTGGTCAAATTTGCAAGCACTTGCATAATATACAGGGAATTGTTGATTTAGAAAATCCTGGAGGGACTGACCAAGATACATTGTAGCTTTTCAAATGAGCATAAACAGTAGACATTAATTACTTTGGTGCGAGTTAGGCCTGTTTATGGTTGTTTGGAGCAGGTTTCCTGAACCCAGGATAAGTCAACTGGACTAAAAGTGGACTTCAAGACATGAATAGGCTTAATCTGAGTATTTCTGTTTTACAACATTACCTGTGAAGCACTGTGGCTATATACTCATTCTAGTCTAAAGATTACCTCTGAGAATGAGAGGGCTGTTTTGAGCACTGGTGATCAGGGATGGAGGAAAGGAGTTACTGTCCTCGGAGTCTTTACCAAGCATGTTGACAGACACCACTACATCCTTCATACCCGCGTCCTTCTTCTCATGGGATGACAGGAGCTCATCTGGAGAAGGGGCAATCAGACAAATCTCAGAGCACTTTATCTAGTCCTTAGGCTTGCATCTGAAATGGAACTCTATTCCCTATATAGTGTACTACATAGACCTCTGGTCAAAAGAAGTAATAATAACAGAAGGAAATCTCAGCGCTTTATAAATGCACTACAGGGAATAGGGTGCCATTTTGGATGCACCCTTACTACTGTGAAAAAATCCATAGAATAGCTAGAAAGGGGGTGAGCTCAATCCATCTGAAGCTATCCACTGAAGCTAAGCTTCCATCTGAAGCTATGTCTGTACTACTAAGGAATGTTGAACTTGATTGTGAGGAATGAGTGTGTTGAATGAGTGTTCCTGGGAAAATGAAGAACACAGCATGACACAATACTGTACCTGGGTCTTGAATATGGGAGATATCAAGACCCTCTTGTAGTCTGATGATGACAACACCATGCTGCAAGTCAAAGGCATCACTGAAACACAACCGTACAGCTTGTTACTAACACTGAAGAGGGAATATAGTATAAGACTAGATGGCCAAAGTGATTTCAATCATGATTTCCTCAGGAAAGCATGTGATGTAGGGTGAAATTGCCTCTATATGCTGATCTTGGGTTTAGCATTTTCCCGTCTAATGGTTAAGGTCAGGATTGGGAAGGGGAAGCTGATCCTAGATCTGTACCTAGTGTAAACGTCACCCTAGAGCAAACCATGTAGTCAGTCAAACTAGATACACTTACTGGATGATGTTGATATACATTTCCACATCTTTCATCTCGCCATCACTCCAGTTGTTCTTAAAGCCCATTACAAGTGTGTTGGGCTTCAAACGCCCCAAACCTGTGGCCTTGAAGATGAAAAATGTTTACATCAACATATTAATATTGGAAGGCCATAACCTGACTCTTTCAATAAAAATCCCTTGAACAACATGCACAAAGTGCAGTCATAACTACCTCTTTATGCGGCAGATAGCCTAGTGGTTAGAGCATTGGACCAGTAACTGAAAGGTTCCAAGATCAAATCCCTGACCTGACAAGGTAAAAATCTGTCGTTCTGCCCCTGAACAAGGCATATTAACCCACTGTTCCTAGGCCGTCATTGTAAATAAGAATTTGTTCTTAATTGACTTGCCTGGTTAAATAAAACATTTTTTTTAAATAAGGCACATTGAAAAAGATCATGATAGACAAGAGCCTGGGAACCAGTTCATTTGTGCCATCATGCCACTCCTTTCCACTCCTGGTCATGAAAAATACTTAACATGATAGCATAAACAGATCTGGGACCAGGATAGGCAGACACCATACTGAGGATACACCACGTATTATAGCAGTGCACTGCAGAACAATCACCTGTAAAAGGTACTGAGCTCCATGTCTCAGGTCTTCAGCAAACACAGGGGTGTAGAAGGCCTTGATGCGATTCTTCAGCAGCCAGCGCTGGTAACGGGCATGATCAAGAGACATCTCCTTGAAGTTTGGCCGACGGGACACCTTGGGATAATGAAACAATCAAAGCTGTTACTCCTAAAAATATAAGTAAGCTGTAAACTATATGTAAGATGTATACTGTGTATGTACAGAGATGCTTTGTAGTTGATAAGGCTTAGCGGCTAGGCTTGTAATGATACGTACCGTGCGGACGTGGCCACACACCATAAGGCCTACGTTCTTAGTGAATGCGTTTACCAGATGGAGTAAAGCAGGCCGGGCATTGGGGTATCCAGTCATCACCAGACACTGGGGTCTATCCCATATGAAAAAATAAAATAATAATCGATTTACGTTTTTCAGGATACATGTGACATTTTTTAAATTGGCCAAATAATGTATTAAGTATTATTACAGTAAAATCTATATATACGTATGTGTGTAAAATTGAAATCACAATATCTGTTAAATGGATCAGAAAATGCTTTTAAAAATACATTCTGAAATGCATTAATGTATTTTAGATTTTTTTTTTACATATATATTAAAACATTTATTTGGAAATGTTTTGTGAAATATATTCCAACAGGCACTTAAAAATTATTTGTACATTTTTTTTAAATTAAAATGTATGGCAAATATACAAAATGTGCCAAATCATATTGTAACAAAATGCAATGGTAGGCGCAGTGTACAAACTTAACCTTTAAATCACAGAACGCAATATGACACATTAAAACCACCTAAAGTCTAAGCCCTGTCTACTAAGTCTAAGTCTAAGCCCTGGAACTGTTTTAAGAAGGTCATACCAAGGATCATTTAGCTCTTTGATTTGGAATTTTAAGACTGATTGAAGAATAAAAAAATATTTAAAAAAATAGTTTGATCAAAAACAATTGTGGGCCTTACTGCTATTAGTCCATACAAAAGCACTGAATAACAAATTCACTACAACAGTCCCCCCAAAAAATCTAAAGGAAATTTGTTCTGAAGTGAGAGGGATGTTGCTAGGCCTGTTCATTAGCCCCCCCTAAATAAATCAATATATCAGTCAATATATTTTCTCTGTGATTTTTTTCTTTCCGACAACCGTTCCATCACATCTTAAACTTCCTACGACTTTGGTCATAATCAAAGCTTTGTTAACCAATACATTTATTTTTTATTTTTACTTCACCTTTCTTTTACCAGGTGGGCCTGTTGAGAACAAGTTCTCATTTACAACTGCGACATGGCCAAGATAAAGCAAAGCAGTGCGACAAAAACAACAACACAAAGTTACAAATGGGATAAACAAACGTACAGTCAATAACACAATAGAACAATCTATATACAGTAAGATTAGGGAGGTAAGGCAATAAATAGGCCATAGTGGAAATAATGACAATTTAGCATTAACACTGGAATGATAGCTGTGCAGATGATGATGTGCAAGTAGAGATACTGGGGTGCAAAAGAGCAAACAAATAATAACAATATGGGGATGAGGTAGTTGGGTGGGATATTTACAGATGGGCTGTATACAGGTACAGTGATCGGTAATCTGCTCTGACAGCTGATGCTTAAAGTTAATGAGGGAGATATGATATGTCTCCAGCTTGAGTGATTTTTGCAATTCGTTCCAGTCATTGGCAGCAGAGAACTGAAAGGAAAGGTGGCCAATTGAGGTGTTGACTTTGGGGATTACCAGTGAAATATACCTGCTGGAGCGTGTGCTACGGGTGGGTGTTGCTATGGTGACCAGTGAGCTGAGATAAGGCGGGGCTTTACCTAGTGAGGAAAGCACTTTTAAAGAACAACCAGGCATCCCCTAAAGATGGGATGAGGTCAATATCCTTCCAGCATACCCGGATCAGGTCAATTAGAAAGGCCTGCTAGCTGAAGTGTTTTAGGGAGGGTTTGACAGTGATGAGGGGTGGTCGTTTGACCGCGGACCCATTACGGACGCAGGCTATGGGGCAGTGATCGCTGAGATCCTGGTTGAAGACAACAGAGGTGTATTTAGAGGGCAAGTTGGTCAGGATGATAACTATGAGGGTGCCTATGTTTACGGATTTAGTGAGGCTGCCTGTAAGTTGCAGTGTAATAGACGTTGCGAGATAGCTAACGTTAATGTTTACGGTGACTATCTACTTAACATTGTATTTAACGTAGTTTTGCTATCTGTGCCAGGCTATAAATGAGACAGATGACGTAACATCATGCACATATCTTTTCATACTCAATTGCTTTCATTCAGTAGGCAATTTCAAAACAATTATCAGTAGGTCATGTGTAGAAAAGGTGACATAGTGTTGATCACAATGTCATTGTATTATCCTCAATTTCTCAACTGTAGGCTAGCTAACGACTAACGTTAGATGGATATACGGATATTCTTTGCGAGATGCAGTGCCAGCAGCTCTGTCGAAGGCCAATCCGGTGAGAAATTAAGATTTTACCAGTTCAAACAAACAAATTCAAACTGAAACTGATCATCACATCTTAAGCCTTGAGTTATTGTAAATATGAGTTTAGTAATGATACATGTCAAAACACAGCAGACAAGAATGAGGGAAAGAAGCTGGAGGCTGACAGGGCTGAGAGGTTAGTGATAAAAAAGCATGTAGATATTAAGCTTTCAGTTAAATTTGTACAGAATATGACAGCATATGTTTTACTTTTGTTAGGCATAAATACATTTTATTCATGATATCTTAAAGGGTCATGCAGAAAGAGAGGCTTCTGTGCCATGCAGAGATCAACATGCGAGCTGTATAAGTGAGAGTAAGCCCAGGCCCCCCTAAAAGAGGCTTAGCCCCCTATCCATGAATCTCTAGTGACTTCCCTGCTGAGAGATATAAGAAGGTCAGGAAACATGAGATATATATATATATATATATATATATATATATATATATGTATTTAACCCCTTATTTTTAGCACTAAACAGTATCCTAATACATATACTTCCATTCATTTTTTAAACTGGTACCGGGGTACCTTCAGACGAGTCTTGTGAGTCCTATCGGCATCCTAGAGCAAAACAACCGACATGTACTTGTCCGTGAGATTCTGACCTTTGCACATATTAGTGTGTAGCCCAAACTGTTCCGACACTACAGACAGAAGTTTGCAGATCGTCTGTACTGACTTCAGACCGAGTCCAAAGATGCTTATGGGTGACTTTTTTTTACGATACTAATTAGATTTCTGCAGGGCGAAAATATTATCTCTAGCTTACTTTTTACTGTCTTGAAAATCCGTCTCGTTGGAGGCCAAAAAGCACTACACCCCCAACAAGCCACGCCCCCAATACTTCTAATAGGTTGCCGCCGCAACAATATATTTAGTCAGAATGCATTTTTATTGTACATAACACATCCTAATTTAACAAAAATTCTACATGTTAATATTAATTTTCTTTTGTGAATCTTGCATTCAATTGCACACAACAAGCTTCCATTCCCCCGTCACAATGGGATTCATGTCTAATTTAACTCATAATTAGCAGTTGTGTAGGGCCATTCAGGTGTATTTTTCCCAAAAGTGGTAAGTTAGTTACCACTTGGTTACGCACGCACCATAACACCTCTAACCATCCACTGTATAATACCACTCATTGGAAGCACAATACCAACATATACACTTTCACATATTGTGGAGCATTGTACAATGTATAGTTTTTGTTTAAATTTATAAAAACTGAAATAAAAGAGTAATTTAAGATAATGGTAAAGACTAATTTAAGATCCCGAATTTGCATTTTAGATGATAATGAATGGACAGGGCGACCAGATCCTAGATCAGTACTCTTGCTCTGAGACACTTGGTATAAATGGGCCCTGATGTTGAACATTGAATGTTGTTGCTGAAGTACACAACGTCAAGGTGCAGGGTTCATTCCATAGTACGTGGGTATTTTTTTAGTAGTGTGCAGTATGATGTGTAACAGTTACGCTGATGCTCCTCTAAAAGGACCTGCTGCTGTGCTACCTGAAGTTTTTGACGTGGTCCTCTACACCAGTGAGAAGGAGGCAGTGTGTCAGGGCATGGTTATAGATCAAGGCTTGAGTGGAGGAGCCCCAGTTAACATCTGTGTGGGAATAAAATTAAAAATTAAAAAAGAATTAAGAAAAAATAAAACAATAGATTAGAGACGAATATTGAACAGAAGTGTAACAACAGCCGACATCAACACTAGAATATAGTGAAAATACATGTAGTATTATAATATGTGTGTATGATAAAGGCACAGTGTTCTTACAGCAAAGAGAAAATACTGGCCATAGTTTTCTGTCCCAGATACATTCAAATACTATGTGAGAAGAGGACCATTTACCTGGTTTCTTATAGCTGACATATACATAGAGAGCCAAGACAATGATATTGGTCATAAGGGCGGCCCACCAGTTTACAACAAACATGACAGCACAACAAAGCACGGCTCCAGCCAGCGAGACCCACTTATTGAAATATTTGAAGCTTGGCCGCCATCCTATTTAGAAGGGAGAGAGGACAATGTACAGTAGAACAAAACATTATCAATAAATTCATATTGACACAACACAGACTGGGAATATATATGTAGTGACATCAGTGTGTAAAAACAACAGAGTTAGAAAGTAATTTAACCCTTTACACTCGTGAGAATTGGCCTATATGGACAGGGCTGAATTGAAATGTTTCTTACAGAAGAAATATAAAAGCATTTGCATAACCATGGTAGCCATTGAAAGGGAAAAGTTTGGAGATAATGGGAAAAGTATTAGACCAAAAGGTAGAGACAGTTCACCTGACATAATGATGAATCCAAACATTACACTGTTGAATTTATGTGCATTTTACATTTATTGTACTTTTCACCGCGTTTGTTGATAGCGAAATCTAAAAATACTCTGGATACATGATAAGAATATTCCTGGAAAGACAAAAAATTACAAAGGTTTGAGTGAGAGGACTAACTAGTGTCGCCAAGTGGCCAAACACCTCTCCAAAGTGTGCACAGTTCCTAAGTCATTTTAATGCACTTTTATGACTCAAAGAAGAGTCTTCAACTATAAGGTGCTTTTTGAACACTCCTAGCTGTGCCGTTGAGTATCTAGAGCAAGCACACTTGTAATTTTTTTGTTTGGAACACAACCCGGCATCCCCACCATCACACAATTACTGTTGTTGTTTACACAATCCAAAAACGGTCCATTATAAATCGCAATCTGGGTCAGTTGGGAATCATTTGAAAGCTTGTTCTATTGCCAACATGCCTAGCTAAGTTATAAAATACGATATTACAGTGTTAAGCTTACACAAAGCAATTTAGGGAAACAGATAATAATTTTGGTGCGCATAGAAAAGAGTCATGATTGCATTCAGGTATGTGTGCCGTGGGGAAGTTTTATGATATGGAAATATGAAGTGCACATTTGGACTCAAGGGTGTTTAGCAAAATACATTGTCCACTTAATTTGCAGCATTTCCCTCACTCAGACAACAAAAACATTTTTTTACAGTTGCCCAATTAGCGGGAGAGATGGGGGAAACTTCTTGTCGCACTAGGTGCTCAAAGTCAGAAGGGCTATCAGTCAAAACCTATCCAGTGCTGGGAAGAGAAGAGCCAGCCCACAGGGCACACCACATAATTTCAACGTGGATATAATTGAGAAATATTTGGTTGAGATGTTGATCAATATGATTAAAACCTACAGTTGAAGTCAGAAGTTTACATACACTTAGGTTGGAGTCATTATAACTTGTTTTTCAACCACTCCACAAATTTCTTGTTAACAAACTATAGTTTTGGTAAGTCGGGTAGGACATCTACTTTGTGCATGACACAAGTAATTTTTCCAACAATTGTTTACAGACAGATTATTTCACTTATAATTCACTGTATCACAATTCCAGTGGGTCAGAAGTATACATACACTAAGTTGACTGTGTCTTTAAACAACTTGGAAAAATCAAGAAAATTATGTCATGGCTTTAGAAGCTTCTGATAGGCTAATGACTTAATTTGAATCAAATGGAGGTGTACCTGTGTATGTATTTCAAGGCCTACCTTCAAACTCAGTGACTCTTTGCTTGACACAAGTCTGGTTCAACCTTGGGAGCAATTTTCAAATGCCTGAAGGTACCACGTTCATCTGTACAAACAATAGAACGCAAGTATAAACACCATGGGACCATGCGGCAGTCATACCGCTCAGGAAGGAGACGCGTTCTGTCTCCTAGAGATGAACGTACTTTGGTGCGAAAACTGCAAATCAATCTCAGAACAACAGCAAAGTGAAGATGCTGGAGGAAACAGGTACAAAAGTATCTATATCCACAGTAAAATGAGTCCTATATCGACATAACCTGAAAGGCTGCTCAGCAAGGAAGGAACCACTGCTCCAAAACCGCCATAAAAAAGCCAGACTATGGTTTGCAACTAACTGCACATGGGGACAAAGATCGTACTTTTTGGAGAAATGTCCTCTGGTCTGATGAAACAAAAATAGAACTGTTTGGCCAGAATGACCATCGTTATGTTTGGAGGAAAAAGAGGGATGCTTGCAAGCCGAAGAACACCATCCCAACTGTGAAGCACGGGGGTGGCAGCATCATGATGTGGGGGTGCTTTGCTACAGGAGGGACTGGTGCACTTCACAAAATAGATGGCTTCATGAGGCAGGTAAATTATGTGGATATAGTGAAGCAACATCTCAAGACATCAGTCAGGAAGTTAAAGCTTGATCACAAATGGGTCTTCCAAATGGACCATGAGCCCAAGCAAACTTCCAAAGTTGTGGCAAAATGGCTTAAAGACAACAAAGTCAAGTTATTGGAGTGGTCATCACAAAGCCCTGACCTCAATCCTATAGTAGATTTGTTGGCAGAACTGAAAAAAGCGTGTGCAACCATGGAGGCCTACAAACCTGACTCAGTTACACCAGCTTTATCAGGAGGAATGGGCCAAAATTCACCCAACTTATTGTGTGACGCTTGTGGAAGGCTACCTGAAGTTAAACAATTTAAAGGTAATGCTACCAAATACTACTCGAGTGCATGTAAACTTCTGACCCACTGGGAATGCGATGAAAGAAATAAAAGCTGAAATAAATCATTCTCTCTACTATTATTCTGACATTTCACATTCTTAAAATAAAGTGGTGATCCTAACTGACCTAAGACAAGGAATTTCTACTAGGATTAAATGTCAGGAATTGTGAAAAACTGAGTTGAAATATATTTGGCTAAGGTGTATGTAAATGTCCAACTTCAACTGTAAGCCTAAAGGTCGAGACAATAAGTAGACACAGTGACAGAATAAATTCAACCACACCTCTGTCCATTGAAGTCCACAAAGCATATTACATGGAACAAACAGTTACATGACCTACAGAATGGTCAAGCAAGTTAATGTTTCCGACATTTTCGTACCACTTAACAACTATTGATTTAGAACCACGGAGAGTTACCGCAAGTCGCAAAGAAAACAGGAGCTGCCTCCACTATTCCAGCACCATCAACTTCAACATCATCAAATCACCTAAAGTGTAATACAGTGACAACTAAAAGATGATGTGTCTGTCCGTGTATCTGATTTCTGTGCGTGTGTGCGTGCATGTTCATACAAGTAGAAAAACCATGTTGACTCACCCTACTTGCAGAGAAACTCCAATGCCATCCTCCTCTCTTTCATGTTAACGCCATGGTCTATCACTCTATCATACAATACACGCTTTTATTTTTTGTTGTCTTAGGCTACCAGGCTAAAATGCTTGCTCGCTAGCCTAACTTCCTTTCATGGGCAACGTTAGTTAGTTATCATTAGGTTTCTACATCTACCTACATATTGAACTCCCATTCTCTCCGGCCAGGGGCACAATGTATGAATTACTGGTTGGATCAGAATTGCTATTATAATCATTGGCCAGTATGGAGAATTAAGTAAAACCACAAGTCCAAATCCATATCTCCATCCATGGCTCATTTAGGAAAGGGACAATTTTAGCTAGCTAGCCACCGGAAGACAACAACACGAGATGAAGCAATTTAAGTTATTTCTGTCAATGACGCATGCTCTCAATGCGATTTGATAGGAGTGAGGCCAAGTACAAACTGTCTTCCCGTAACACTTTTTTTGGTGCGCCAGGACCATTCACAGTTGAGCTCACTCAGTTTAGCTCAACGCTGATTGGCTATTCTTTAAATAGACAATTTATCAAGGGAGGCCAAATGCTCACTGGATTCCCTTGCGTTCAATGCTTCAGGCGGCAACAATGTCATACTGTTTTGGAATAGACAGCATCAGATAGATGGCCTACACATACAGAGACAAGAGGGGTGCTGCTGTTGCTTTCTCTGGTGAGATACATTCAGCCACTTGCGAATTGAAGGAAAATGATGAAACACAGAGAGAGGAAAGCTAAATAATTGTATGTTTTTTTCATGGTCATTTTGGGGGAGATGCCTGGGTTCCCTTGGCATCCATGAATACATGCCACTCGTTATCACTGTGCTTTTAACCATCTAAAAGCACAACCAAATTCCAATGGAAAATCAATGTTAGATTTTTGGTTTAGTTGTCACCAAATGTCTATCACTGCGCTTTCAATCAAGTTCAAATGGGAAGACAATGTCAGATATTTTGTTTATTTATAACCAAATCACCCGGATTGCAGTTGAGGTGACATTAAAAGTACATGGTGCAAGGTCAATTCTGTTTGAGATTACTCACAGATTATTACAGCAATTGTGAAGATATCCACAAACCTGACACAAACTTTGCATGCTATCTTGAACATGCACACTGTATATGATTACATAAGAAGAAATGTATAGTTACAGTAACATCTAATCTTCAAAACAGCAAGATGGCGCCCGCAGACATGGCAGCTCTGCTTCTAGCTCCTTAGCAACTTTGCAGTATTTAGTTTCTTTTGTGTGTTATTTCTTACACTATTATCCCAGAACGTTTTTGTGTTATTACATACAGCTGGAAATTGGTTTTGGATATCAGATCGTTGGTAACTCACCAGCACTACGACCAGGAATACGACATTCCCGAATTGAATCCTTTGTTCCAACCCCCCAGGGCAATTGGACATATCCTCCAAGAATCCACCGGCGGAGAAGAGATATTCGGAGTAGCATTCTAGTCCGACTCAGGAGGCAGGCACACCATCCACCACTTCCGGGTATATTACTTGCTAATGTTCAGTCTCTAGACAATAAAGTAGACGAGCTCAGGGCGAGGATCTCCTTCCAAAGAGACATCAGGGACTGTAACATAGTCTGTTTCACAGAATCATGGCTCTCTCCGGAGAAACTGCCCCCATCCATACAGCCAGCTGGGTTCTCAGTACATCACGCAGACAGGGATAAAGAACTCTCTGGGAAGAATAAGAGCGGTGGTGTATGTTTCATGATTAACCACTCATGGTGTGATTGTGATAACGTACAGAAACTCAAGTCCTTTTGTTCACCCAACCTAGAATAACTCACAATCAAATGCCGACCGTATTACCTCCCAAGAGAATTCTCTTGTTATAGTCACAGCTGTGTATATTCCCCCCCAAGCCGATACCACGACGGACCTCAAGGAACTACACTGGACTTTATGCAAACTGCAAACCACATATGTTGAGGCAACATTTATTGTAGCTGGGGATTTTAACAAAGCACTTTTGAGAAAAACGCTACCGAAGTTCTATCAATACATTGACTGTAGTACTCGCGCTGGGAAAACACACGGCCACTGCTATTCTCTCTTCTGGGATGTCTACAAGACCCTCCTCCGCCCTCCCTTTGGCAAAACAGATCACGACTCCATTTTGCTCCTCCCTTCCTATAGGTAAAAACTCAAACAGGAAGTACCTGTGCTAAGATCTATTCAACGCTGTTCTGAGCAATTGGAATCCATGGTTCAAGATTGTTTTGATCAAGTGGACTGGGATATGTTCCAGTTATCCTCAGATGATAACATTGATGTTGTCACGCCCTGGTCTATATTTATTATGTTATCTTCATTTATTGGGTCAGGCCAGGGTGTGAC
This sequence comes from Oncorhynchus masou masou, assembly GCF_036934945.1. Lineage (NCBI taxonomy): Eukaryota > Metazoa > Chordata > Actinopteri > Salmoniformes > Salmonidae > Oncorhynchus > Oncorhynchus masou. Next base: position 51,686,664 of record NC_088212.1, read on the forward strand.
ATGGGTTTATTTGTAGTGTGTTTCGTCTTGGGGTTGTGTGGGGTGTATAGATTAGTCTATGGCTGCCTGAGGCGGTTCTCAATCAGAGTCAGGTGATTATTGTTGTCTCTGATTGGGAACCATATTTAGGTAGCCTGGGTTTCACTGTGTGTTTGTGGGTGATTATTCCTGTCTCTGTGTTTGTTGCACCAGTCAGGGCTGTTTCGGTTTTCGACGTTTGTTGTTTTGTATTATTCGTGTTCTTCAGCATTAAAGATGTATCGAATGAACCACGTTGCATTTTGGTCCGATCCTTGTTCCACCTCTTCGTCAGAGGAGGAGTTGGAAGAAAGCCGTTACAGATGTATACATGGACACGGTGACTGAGTTCATTAGGAAGTGTATAGGGGATGTTGTTTCCACTGTGACTATTAGAACCTACCCAAACTAGAAACCATAGATAGGTGGCAGCATTCACGCTAAACTGAAAGCATGAACCACCACATTTAACCATGGCAAAGTGACTGGGAAAATGGTTGAATACAAACAGTGTAGTTATTCCCTTCGTAAGGCAATCAAATAGGCAAAACGTCAGTACAGAGACAAAGTGGAGTCGCAATTCAACAGCTCAGACACATGTGGCAGGGTCTATAGACAATCACGAATTACAAAGGGAAAACCAGCCACGTCGCAGACACCGATGTCTTGCTCCCAGACAAGCTAAACACCTTCTTCGCCCGCTTTGAGGATAACACAGTGTCATCGACGTGGCCCTCTCCCAAGGACTGGGGGCTCTCCTTCTCTGTGGCCGGCGTGAGTAAGACATTTAAGCGTGTTAACCCTTGCAAGGCTGCCGGCCCAGGGGGCATCCCTTGCCGTGCTCTTAGAGCATTTGCAGATCACCCTGTAGCACTCACTTCTGTCATCATGAAGTGCTTTGAGAGGCTAGTTACAGATCATATCATCTCTACCTTATCTGACACCCTAGACCCACTTCAATTTGCTTACCGCCTCAATAGATCCACAGACAATGCAATCGCCATTGCACTGCACACTGCCCTATCCCACCTGTACTAAAGGAATACCTATGTAAGAATACTGTTCATTGACTATCTCAGCCTTCAACACCATAGTACCCTCCAAGCTCATCATCAAGCACAGTGTCCTGGGTCTGAACCCCGTCTTGTGCAACTGGGTTCTGGACTTCCTGACGGGCCGCCCCCAGGTGGTGAAGGTAGGAAACAACCCTTCCACTTCATTGATCCTCAACACGTGGGCCCCACAAGAGTGCATACTCAGCCCCCTCCTGTACTCCCTGTTTACCTGTGACTGCGTGGCCACACACACCTCCAACTCAATCATCAAGTTTGCAGACGACACAACCATAGTAGGCCTGATGACCAAAAATGATGACAGTCTACAGGGAGGAGGTGAGGGCCAGGAGAATAACCTCTCCCTCAACGTCAACAAAATGAAGGAGCTGATCGTGGACTTCAGGAAAAAGCAGAGGGAACATGCCCCTTTCCACATTGACGGGATCTCAGTGGAGAAGGTGGAAAGCTTCCAGTTCCTCGGCGTACACATTCACTGATGATCTGAAATGGGCCACCAACACAGACAGTGTGGTGAAGAAGGCGCAACAGCGCCTCTTCAACCTCAAGAGGCTGAAGAAATTTGGCTTGGCCCCAAAGACCCTCAAATACTTTTACAGATGCACAATTGAGAGCATCCTGTTGGGGTGTATCACTGCCTGGTATGGCAACTGCACCGGCCACAACTGCAGGGCTCTCCAGAGGGGGGTGTGGTTGGATAGTTGCATCTGAGCCCCATCATTGGAGGCACACTGCCTTCCCTCCAGGACACCTGCAGCGTCCGATGTAACAGGAAGGCCAAAAATATCATCAAGGACATCAACCACCCGAGCCACGGCCTGTTCATCCCGCTACAGTATCATCCAGAAAGCGAGGTCAGTAGAGGTGCATCAAAGCTGAGACCGAGAGACTGAGAAACAGCTTCTTTCTCAAGGCCATCATACTGTTAAAAAGCCATCACTAGCCAGCTATCACCCAGGTAATCAACCCTGCACCTTAGAGGCTGCTGCCCTATATACATAGACATGGAATCACTGATCACTTTAATAATGGAACACTAGTCACTAATAATGTTTACATACTGCTTTACTAATTTCATATGTATATACTGTTTCTATTCTACTGTATTTTAGTCAATCCGACATTGCATTTTAGTGAATCCGACATTGCTCGTCCTAATATTTATATATTTCTTAAATTCATTATTTTACTTTTAGATTTGTGTGTATTGTTGTGAATTGTTAGATATACTGCACGGTTGGAGCTAGGAACACAAGAATTTTGCTGCATCCACAGTAACATCTGCTAAATATGTGTATGTGACCAATACAATTTGATTTGATTTGAAAATGTGACCATGAATGTCTTACTCATTTTAAGGTTGAATGCTACATTTATTTTGTAAGATAGCTTTGACTTTAGGCTATTTATTTACTGTATTACAAAGAAAATGTTGAATTGTGTTTGGTTGACAACACAACCAAGTATCAGCTTTTAAAGGAGCTGTTTCTACTGCTTGGATAGTTGCATCTGAGCCTCAATGACTCAGTGGCGACCAGTCATTCAGGGTAGAGCACCAACTGTTTGGACATCCACCAGTTTAAATGTTTTTCATGTAATTCTGGCATTAATTTGTGTCTGTTATCAGTTTAGCAAACAATGTAAACTAAAAATATAGTTGACAACCAACCACAATTCAATATCACTAAATATCATTACAAGTTAAATAAACCAGAGCTTGAAACACATTGGTTAATTTGCTTTGTTAAACCTACCCTTTGGAATGACTTCAATAGCAACAGTGAATCTATTTGTTTGGAAGTGGAGATCTCTAAACAATTATTCTCATGATAGTACATTGGTAATAATCAGTGACAAATATCATAGCAGGACTTGAATAAACCCCAGGATGGGAAACCAAAGGGTAACTATAGATAAATTCTCCAGTAGGAGGTGCTGCCCAGCCTATTGTTTTTTTCTGATAGTGGATATAATGTTGAAAATCTGACATTGTTTTAAACGTACAAATTCAACATATTTTACACAAGGTTTGTTTATGTTGAAATTGGGTTACTGTGATGATGTATAGCATGTTACTGTACAGCCGCTGCATTCCAATTTAGGATTTATCAGTCAGATCTGTCATTTTCAGCCCGTATATGGCTACGAGTGTAAAGGACAACGATTAATTTGAATGAAAAGTGAATATATCGGAGAGTACATATATCAAAACCAATCCTTACCTGGAGAGTTGGCCAGAGATGCATGGAACACAGAAAAGTTTATCAAGGCATATGAGGCCAGAAAGAAGTTTGAAATGATGGGAGCAATGACATTCAGCTCAGCTAAGGGGAGAAATCACAAATAAAACTATAAATAGACTGATACATGAGTGACAGGGAAAGAATGAAGTGGATCTTTTCAAGCATTTTGTACACTGTAGTAATCTGTTTGTTGGCCAGTTTGGAAACTAGAACGACTTCATTACCCATAATTCTCAATAATGTACAAAAAAACCTACCAATAAGAATGAAGGCCAGACCAATACAGAAGGTGAGGACGTAGCCCCGTAAAGGTTCATTGTTCTTTCCATATCCCTTAGCAAAGACATGGAGGCCTGGGTAGATGTTGTCCTTGCACAAAGCCTAAACAGCCACACAAATACATTGAGAAACCAAATCCAAGCATATAAAGCGGAAAAGGTCTAACATCCAATTCAATTGACAGGACATACCGTATACTCGTTTTTTACATAATATTGGATGTCTAAAATAATCTCTAAGGGGCAGTTTCCCGGACACAGATTAAGCCGCATACGTGTCTTTTTGTTGAGCAAAACTTTTGTGGAATGTACTATGCTGCGTTCAGACCCCCGCACACTCAAGGTCGTCGAGATATATAGTTTCCTTGTAGGCCTATTTGGCGGGAAACTGTGAAGAGAGCTGTAGCCTATTGCCTGTTTCTGAGTCTTTTATTAAAGAATGTGAAACAATGTTGTGTTTATTTGCTGCTTTTCATTAAATCATGTAGCTGTTCTTTAGGCTATGGGCAGAATATAATATTTTGTAGCATAGGCTACCGAATTTATGACAATAAACAGTTCATGTGAAAAAGGACGATATTTGGTTGTTTCAATTGAAAAAATACTCTTTGTCACATGACAATAGCAATAGCAACATTTTGATTTTAGAGACACAAAGTAACAATAGCCTCTATGATTAAATGGATCCGAGTCCATCTACTATTGGGCTCTCGCCACCATCATCATTATTTACATCATTCAAATTCACCAAATCAGTTTGTTTACAAGCCCACTAGGCTACTCATTTGTTTTCATTAAAAGTCCTGAATGATAGATAGGAAAATACCATTGGGTGTTTGCCTAGGCTATCTTACACTATTGCACACAATAGCCTTCAGTGTCCAATCCGACACACAGAAAAATATGAAAACATTAACTCATTACCTTGATGCTCTCTTTGTTACATCTTGTAGACCCTGCTGCAAATCAAGCAGATAATCAACATAACTGTTTTTGCATCGCATGCTATCTCACAATAGCTGTTTGTCACTTGACTGTCATTCAGAAAAATCCTGGATTAGCTGATGATGGTTGACAATAACACTAGGCCGAAACTAACAGCTGGATACCAAATGCACATCTAACAAGTAGTTAAATTAGCATACCCATAGCCTATTGAAGAACCAAGCAAGTTAGGTGACTTTCGGGGTAAAAGCGTTCGATTTTGCAATTGCATACATCGTTTTGGATTTGTGTGCCCATAAAAACTGTTTTCACGGCATGGCTTAAATGATTATTATGAACATTTGATAAAGCGGTGCTGCCATCATTAGCGCATCATCTCATAGACTCAGCAAGACTTTTGTCCAACTGATGCTCCATAAGGGGTCAATGGGTTTCTTAGTGTTTTCATGATTGATTCGAATGAAGCTTTCAGAACATTCGCACTTTGCCTACTGGTCATTTATCTCACAGTCATCTGGACACGTTCCTATGTGCAGTGCAGGTCAGTTATATTTTTGTCTCCTTTTCATATCGAAAAAATTGTAGCTTATTGATCACAGAGCAACCAGCCAGCTGTCACATTTTTATTCATTTATTTTATACAATATTCTGCCCTTATGAACAATGTATATATAGTATATTCTCCATTGGCATGCTTTTAGGTCCAGGCCCAATCTGTGTCTGGGAAACCGGCCCTAAAAATATACTCCTCGAAAATACTCGAAACATAACAAATACTGAAGGAGGGTTCTCACCTGGAAGACTTTTGGGGCACTGACGAGAGAGGCCAGGGCTGATGACAGCGTGGCAGAGAAAATACCAGCAGTGATCAGAGGTCCAAACCCAGACACCAAACTCATGACCTAGCCAACAACAAGCCTAGACGTCACTTCACTAGTTGGCACCTTCAATGATATCAGGCAACACACACATTTTCTCATGAACTGAGATTAAACTACATCTATTGAAAAGATTGAAATGCAAAAACAAACGTCAAGTTATAGAGGGTACCATAGGGGTGCTAAGCCATTAGTGGTATTGGGGAGAAAGTCATGCAAAGTCATGGCAAAACACCTCAAGGTATAAGAGCATGTCAGAAAATACAAAAAGATTAGTGCTAACCATGACCAATTTGTAAAAGGCTTGCAGTGTGTGTTCATAACAAAAAAACAACAACAGCTAGGTGTATTGTTCAACTCTATGTCTGCCGTGCAAACCAATCGACAAGTGCCTTTGTCAGTAATGCCATGTAAGTGCACTTGGCTTTGGTACTGGGTAACTCTGTACCACTTGCCTATGATATCAGTGTCACAAAGAGGGTGGGTGCCTACGCACAGTGGTTGCTGTCAATGGTCTCATTCAAGACCTAGAGAATGCCTTGTGACTCACAACACAAGCACTATTATCCCAGCTCCCATTGTTTACCACTAACTAACACTGCAAGCCCCTACATCTATTGTCAAAAATTCAAGCAGAAAGGAGAATAACGTAGTGAGAGAAATGCAGCTTCTGAACTGCCGTGAGAGACAGAATAATTATTTGCAGCCCATTTTATCACTAAATTGCCCAACACTAACCCAAATCAAATTCTCAGCGCTCCACATCAAACAACTACCATGGTGTTAAAGGATCATATAAGGTTACCCTCTCTTTTAAAAGGCTCTATGCCAGGTGACTATTCTAAAGAATAATTCCTTTTGGGAAAAAAGCATATCTGAAAACATCCAAGCAGAGCATTGTGCTAGACTAGAGGTCAACTTTCAGCAGAGCAGAGACCTGCTTCTACCAGTAGTTTGAATGACAATCAGAATCGGGGTGGGGTTATAATGCGTGAGACTATTTTAAAGGGGACGGTTCACCTAAATTACAAAATTATGTATTGGTTTTCTTCCTGACAGCGACCAGGTAAACAAAACCAAAGCAAGATAGGTGTCTTACTTGTCCATAAACTGCTTACAGGGTAAGGAAAACCAATATGCAGTGTTGTAGTTTGGGTGAACTATCCCTTTAAGTTGTAGGCTCTCTGGCTAAACTTTGTTACATCACGAGAGGTTAATAATTATTGGAGGTGTATGTTAATGTCAATGTTAAGAGAATCCTACACATCACCCCAGGCCCAGACATACTTGGAAATCGTTCATAAGTCCAAATTTGCAGCCTCCTTCCTTACAAATCGAGAAGTCATAACCAAGTGTGCAGGCAGCATCCGTGCAGTTCAAGTCACTGACACTGGAGGTATCATTGTGATCGCCAGTGGCGTCTCTAAGGATACAAGATCCTGTAAGAAAGGATGAGAATATTAACTTGAGTCTTCAATTAACTAATTGTGGAATTATTATTCATTTTAAACAGTGTACTCGTCTTGCTACTGTAATTTCATGTTCATTTTATAAAGAGAAAGATTACCAGTAGAAACAGTCACTGCCACATAAGTAATTCCAGTTATAAGGATGGCCAAAAGAGTGCCCTTTGGAATGGCTGACTGAGGATCCTGGGGAACAGAACAAAATATTTCTCAATGTTTTGTTGTGAATACATTAAAAATGCATGACAGTTTTTGCTCTATATTGAAAGTGCTCCATCTTGAAAACTTCACTGCTGACATGCACCCTTTCTAGGGATTATATTAACAGTGGACTAAAGAACAAAATGCAAAAATGTAGTTTTCGAGTGTACAGTAGTATTCCTTTAAAGGCCCAGTGAAGTCAAAAATGTGGTTTTCCTGTTTCATATGCATTACCACACTATGGAGTTTGAAATAATATTGTGAAATTGTGAAAATAATGATAATGCCCTTTCAGTGTAAGAGCTGTTTGAAAAGACCGCCTGAAATGTTTGCCTGTTTTGGTGTGATGGAGTTTTGGCCTGCCTGGTGACATCACCAGGCGGTAAATTAGTTATTTGACCAATAAGAAAGAGAGTTCCAAACCTCTGCCAATAATAGTGAGTTTTCAGTTTCCTCCTCCCCACTCAGACCTAGGGTTACAACAGTGGTGTAAAGTACTTAAGTAAAAATACTTTAAAGTACTACTTAAGTCATTTTTTGGGGTAGCTGTACTTTTACTTCACTACATTTCTAAAGAAAATCATGTACTTTTTACTCCATACATTTTCTCTGACACCCAAAAGTACTTTTGAATTCTTAGCAGGATAGGACATTTTTTCAATTCACGCACTTATCAAGAGAACCTCCCTGGACATCTCTACTGCCTCTGATCTGGCGGACTCACTAAACACAAATGCGTAATTTGTAAATTATGTCTGAGTGTTGGAGTGTGCCCCTGGCTATCCGTAAATTTAAAAAAACAAGAAAATGGTGCCGTCTGGTTTGCTTAATATAAATAATTTGAAATTATTTATACTTTTACTTTTAATACTTAAGTACATTTGACCCATGTTATTTATTTTTAATACTTAAGTATATGTAAAAACCAAGTACTTTAGACTTTTACTCAAATAGTATTTTACTGGGCGACTTTCACTTTTACGTGAGTCATTTTCTATTAACGTATTTTACATTTACTCAAGTATGACAATTGGGTACTTTTTCCACCACTGGGTTGCAAAGCTACCGGTAATTTATCAATGTTACCAGAATCTTCAGTAATTTTGGTAATTAAGAGAAAATCGATGGCAATCTATTGTAACTTTGGTAATTTATACTGGAATAACTTAAAACAAATGTATTCACATATAGTATTATTTTTTGTATAAATCTGTGTCCATATTGTCCATGAGTTTCTAGTAGATAGACCATTTGGTTCAAGAGAAAATAGCCTAATTAATAAAAAAAAACATCTAAACAAAAAATTTCAATTACTGTACCTCTGCAACTCATCCAACTATTTACTTTTCCCACAACTGCCACCAGTTTGACACCAAAACATTGACAAGAAAAACATTGGCATAGTAAAATAAATATAAAATATATTAAATGCTGAAACCCTCATATCAAACACCAATAGTATTCACTAAGTTGATGGTTTATATTTAGGATAATGTTTTACAGCTTTGTCATTCTATTTTTCAAATTATCTTATTTAATTATTTCATATATTTTACATGTGATAAGTACAGAGAGAGAGCCAGAGATAATTGCAGACACGTGATAAGTTTAATAAAGGTTCAATTTAAAAAAATAATCTACCCAAAAGGGCCACTAGGAGTATTTTGATAGATTACATAAAATCCTTGAAATATACCAAAATTCTAGTAAAGTTTCCAGTAAAATACCCTCCCTTTGCAACCCTACTCAGACCACTCACAGACAGTCTTTGCAAAATTCTTGGTTGAGAAATTGCTATCTGCTAAGAAGCTTTTTTTGTTTATTTTTTACCGTTTTAATTGAACACAATCACAGTAAGGTACTTCATTGTTACTGGGAAACGATTTGATATTGATATAAAACGGCTGCATTGGACCTTTGAGAGAAGCCAAGGTCTTACTGTAAGGTCTCCTGAGATGTTGGCACCTGCCAGGATGCCTGTTGCAGCCGGAAAGAAAATGGCAAACATGGAAAAGAACGTCTCGCCGTCTCTGAAATCCGGTCCCATGTTCTCCATCATGATAGCCGCTTCGGATGAAAAATAACACAACGTGAGAATTTCATCTTGATTCAATGGGGGCAGTCGTAAGCCATTAAATATAATGCTAGCCTGTGTGCCAGTCTGTTTCTGCACTCTTGCCAACTCCTTATGGAATTGTCCTGCCAAAGATGTTTTCCTTGAAAATTACAATTAGATGGGCAAAAGCACAAACACATCTGAGATTAGATTAATGTAATGCATGCTCAACAGAAGGAGAATTACAATTTGGGATATGGAAATGAGTATATAGTTGAACTATCAGACAAACCTTTGTAGCCAAAGAAGCCTTTGGGCTCTTTTGACTCCATGGTGATGACGGTTCCGATGAAATAGTTGAAGATGGCGGCCAAAAGAATGACCAACAACACAATCTGGGCCTGGAAGGGAATGTTTGGTCAGGAGTGGTACAGAGTTTTAACACATTTATCTGCCAGAAGTTCCATAAAGTCACTACGGCAAGAGTCTAAAGTAAAGCACGGTTTCCTTGTGTTACTATGTGTGACAGTGCATTGCTCTGTGGGTCTTACCTTCGCCTCCCACTCCATCCCTGCCACTGAGATGCCCAGAAGCAGGATGACAGTGAGGGTGCCCACTATACGGACGTCATTGAGCTCATCTGTCATCAGGGCATCTACATCCTGTCAATCAGGAAACAATCACCCAGGGCTGTTACTGTTGTTGCTATGTAAAATGTCAACATGGCACACAGCGATCAAATCAACGTTCACTATACAGGCATATCAAATGTTCCTTACATTAAGCATCTCAACGACAGTTTCAGCAAAGCCCACAACATACATGGCCACAGCCACAGCATTAGCAAAGGCGAAGATGAGACCAATGGAGCCGCCAAATTCAGGGCCCAAACTCCTTGATATGAGGTAATATGCTCCACCTAAGATAAGATGAAGAATTGCAGATGGGTTAGACCAGAAACACGCTAGGGTTAGACCAGAATCACAATTCAAGCGTGTTAATGCTCAGCACACTATAACTGACTTTAAAGGTAATTTCCAATTGAGCTGACATTTTCTGTGTTTATTGTGAGTGTGATCTCCGCAAATGCAGGAACATTGCCTTTAAAATCCACAGTGTCGACAGCCAGGGGCGTCTGGCACCACAAAAATCTGAGGGGCCACAAATACGTAAGGATGGCTGGGGGGTGGTGTGAAACAGCTTTTTCCTGCAATCTAGAGCCATAAACATTATGCTTAGTTCTATATAAAAAAATAAGTATATTTTTATGCATATCTAAGCATACCTCTTGAGCTGTCTGTATCCTCCTGACAGTAATTCTTTAACAAAATTAACTAAATATGCTTCTCACATCTCTGAGGAAATATGGGTAAAAGATTGAAAGGAATGTGAGTCTTATTCAGTACGTTTATTTGCTTGCTTTTCTAGAAAAAGAAAGTCTACCAACCTTTCCCGCTACTTTAACTTGATCGATAGGCTGAAATGCTTTTGGTAACTAGTTATGAGGTTGGGAGATTGGGAACCTATCTGGGTTACACTAAAAGGGCATTATCATTTTTTTTTTTACAAATCTGAGGGGGCACATGCCCTTCTGCACGGGCATGACGCTTTTGTCGACAGTGCTCTACGGATTTAATCCCGGCATCATGAAGGATCCCAAAGACTTTACCAAATTAATACTCCTTACAATCTCTTCTAATACCTAATTTATATAATTCTGCTACAGGATCCTAATACATTGTTAATATATTAGCATTTCATCAGGAATAAAGCTTTCCCTTACCTCCTCGCACAAACCCATTGGTTGCTATGGCTGAGGTGGAGAGTCCAGTGATGGTGGTTACAACTGTTGCCATCAGAATAATAACACATGTCAGACCTGTTAAAAAAGATGAGCAAATGATCTTTTAGTAGATAACTTTCTCATCATGCTTACAGGTAAAATCGATTGGGACAAAGGCCTGTAGGAATTTGTTTTACCTGACCTGGAAAAACTCTGGGCCCTAGTTATAGACCATGTTACTAGGCCCACTTGGTCAAAAAGCATAATAATAATATACCTGCAAGTATATAATTTTATGGTAACAAACACTACAACAAGAGGTGCGTTTATTTCATGTCACCTGGTGCCCCAGGTGGGTGGAGATTTCATTTTAAGACCAATGGAATGGTCTAAAATTAACAAACCCTGAAAGGGGTTTGGGTGATGCAAAACTAACACGCCCAATGCTCAAGCAACACTATGAGGTTTGACACCTTAAATATTTTGGTCTTGATTGAACATGAGTCATCACCTACGTACCAATGCCTGCCTGTCCCACGATCCATGACATGCGAATAAAGAGCATCACACCCCAGATGTTCAACATGCAACGTATCTGAAAACACAGACACACAGGTGACAACATTCATGTTACCAACACATACTTCTATAGTGGGGGGAAACCATTAATTTGAAAGCTTGTTTTTAGATTTGTGTTGGATGTCTTTGAAAGGATTTACATTGATGTGCAATTCAATGATTCATCACAGAGCAATAAGGAGAACATGGTAGAGTTTGAATAGTTCTAAAAGAAAAAAACGGATGTTTGGGCCAGAGACAACAAAATGTTTAGTTCCCAGATCCAGTTCTGGTCCAGATACAGTACTAACCAGGACACCTTTGACCCAGCCAAACTTGATGGTGCCTCCCTGTGCTTGTTCCTTTGTTCCTTCTTTGGCTGCAGCCTCCTCAGCAAGAGTAGACTCCTCCCCAATAGGAAAGCCATCCTCATCCAATGGCTCCTGAAAAATACCACACATAAAAAATGCTGACAAACATTAATGGCTAGATTCAATCCGATCGCCTATGATCATATTAAAGGCAACATTTCCGAGTCTGTGTTCGCTTCATATGTGACCCGATTCATGAAACGAGAGCCGTTTGAACGTCTAAAATAATTTTTTTTATCAAAATGCGTTTTTGGGGGGCAGAAATGCCTTCTGAAACATGTGAACTTTCATGTGCCTTCATAACAAACTTGTATGCCATCTGTAAACACAATTGTTAAATTACGAGCCTTGTTGGTTAAGCCACAGAAAAGGTTTGCAACCTTCCCACTAGCCATGATTGGCTAAGATATTGTGTGGCCTGGACATGCCGAGAAATTAGTTCAGATTGATCTGCCATAGAAGGCTTCTGTCTATTATTTTGAGCTCGTCAGTGTTGGTAATCCTGTCGAACACGGCTTTTACATTTTTTTTATTGTGTTGTGGACCTGAATAAGTATTGCTCTCCACTTTCTGGAGGATCAAGTTTTGAAATCAATAGAATTAGAGTATAATAGTTAAATAGATGGAGAAAACACCTGTCTCCAATTACATCTTCAAACTAATGGCAACCGTGGTATGGCATTCTTGACAGGGAGATGCGTCCATCATGCATGATGATGTATACACTTAAGATAGCCTAGCGTTAAGCTCGCTACATTTTCAGATATGACACATTTCAAATTTTGACAGAAAGTGGTTTCATTTCAAGCTGTGTTCATTGTTGCTTAACTAGCTAATGTTAGCTGGCTGGCTCGTTAGCTAACGTTACGTGACGTGTGTGATCTTAAACCTTTTTTACCTAGCTAGGTCATTGTTTACCCAGCTAGCTAAATACATGTCTAAAGATAAAGTGTACTGTTAGCTAGCTAGCTAATGTTAGCTGGCGGGATCGTTAGCTAACATTACGTGACGTGTGTGATCTTAAACGTTGTTTACCTAGCTAGGTTCATTGTTTACCTAGTTAGCTATATGTCTTAAGTTAAAGTGTACTGTTAGCTCGTTAGCTAACATTTCGTGTGTGAACTTACACTTTGTTTACCTAGCTAGGTTCATTGTTTACCTAGTTAGCTATATGTCTTAAGTTAAAGTGTACTGTTAGCTAACGTTAGCTGGCTGGCTTGTTAGCGAACGTTACATGACGTGTGTACAACACCCGTTGAATATGGCCGGGGTCAGTAAACATCTGCAAAAAAGCCGAATGAAATTGTTGCCAGCGGAGCTGGTCAGGCTGTTTTCATGTAATCCATAGATAAACAAATCATCAGCCAGAGCGTCAAGTGTGCACTACGAGAGCGAAACAGGTTGGGTGGGGCTAAAGCTTAAGATTGTGTGAACGATGCTGAATGGGTGTAGACAAAGAAGAGCTCTTCGCTAGATACCAAAACATTCAAAGGCCAATTTCTCAAAAGTGAGTTTACAAGTTAATCAACTTTCAAAGCAGAATTACTTTTCCATTGTTCCTCAAATGTAGTGTATGATGTACCATTTTGTAGCTCTGAGTCTCTACTTTTATCCAATGTAGAAAACACAATTTCAAATGTTGCTACATAAGACTGAATCCAGGTGTTGAGTCACATATGTCGACTCAATTGGAAATGACCTTTAACCCTAAAAGCGGCAACATATTTTTTGCTATAATGTGGATCTTCTGATGAACTGAAATCGGAAGTTATAACAATAACAAAGGGCCACCCCGTCGCTGTTTTGGTTAACAGCTGAGGGATGGGGCTGGAGAAATGTGATTAATCCCTTTCAAATTCATAGACAGAGCTATGAATGAAAGGACTGACCATCAATGCTTTCATAATAATAGTTGTAACCATGTTTTTCATTGTCTGCATTATTTACAAACAATGGAGTAAAACAAGCTTATATTTTGGGTTCTGATGGGGTATGACAGTTGAACTAAGGTCATGAGGCATTCCTAAATTATATTCTTCAAGAATAATTGGGTATATCACTCATTTAAGGGAGTGGCTGCATGACTGGATTATCTGGAGTTCTTTCTGATAGCTAAACAACCTTTCCTTCTGTGCATGTACTAGTTCGGCAGCCTAGAGATGGAATAGGCCACTCGGTCGAATTTCAATGATGTACTATCTATCAAATCATTCTGTGTTGCATGATCACTGAGAAGCAAAATAAAAGTTGCATGTTATCTATGGTTAAAACTCAGATTGTTTTGCCCAAATGCAATGTGTAGACAGAGCTCCTGAGTGGTGCAGCGGTCTAAGGCACTGCATCTCAGTGCTAGGGCCGTCACTACAGACCCTGGTTTGATTCCAGGCTGTGTCACAACCGGCTGTGATTGAGAATCCCATAGGATGGCGCACAATTGGCCAGCGCTAAGAATTTGTTCTTAACTGACTTGCCTATTTAAATAAAATTTGCTACATGTTACATGATGTTGTCATGTAGGCTAAATGCATTTGTCTGACGCCTGCTTATGTTTGTGCTACTGCAATATCCTTAGTTACAACAGACAGAAAAGGTTGCAGCTACATATTGATCATGTAGTCCTATATTAGCCTAAAAAAACATTACTGTTCAAAAGTTTGGGGTCACTTAGAAATGTCCTTGTTTTTGAAAGAAAAGCACATTTTTTGCCCATTAAAATAAACATCAAATTGATCAGAAATACAGTGTAGACATTGTTAATGTTGTAAATGACTATTGTAGCTGGAATATGGAATATCTACATGGGCATACAGAGGTCCATTATCAGCAATCATCACTCCTGTGTTCCAATGGCACGTTGTGTTAGCTAATCCATGTTTTTCATTCTAAAAGGCTAATTGATCATGAGAAAATGTCACGTTCTGACCTTAGTTCTTGTGTTATGTCTTTGTTTTAGTATGGTCAGGGCGTGAGTTGGGTGGGTTGTCTATGTTCGTTTTTCTATGTTGTGTTTTGTGTTTGGCCTGGTATGGTTCTCAATCAGAGGCAGGTGTCGTTAGTTGTCTTTGATTGAGAATCATACTTAGGTAGCCTTTTCCCACCTGTGCTTCGTGGGTGATTCTTTCCGTTTCAGTGTTTGCACCATTCTGGACTGGTTTCGGTTTTCATTTTGATTATCTTGTTTTTTTGTATTTTCGTATTCATTCCTATTAAAATACATGATGGATACATACCACGCTGCGCATTGGTCCTCCGATCCTTCCTACTACTCCTCCCCGTTACAGAAAACCTTTTTGCAATTATGTTAGCACAGCTGAAAACTGTTCTTCTGATTAAAGAAACAATAAAACTGGCCTTCTTTAGACTAGTTGAGTATCTGGAGCATCTGCATTTGTGGGTTCGATTACAGGCTCAAAATTGCCAGAAACAAAGAACTTTCTTCTGAAACTTGTCAGTTTATTCTTGTTCTGAGAAATGAAGGCTATTCCATGCGAGAAATTGCCAATAAACTGAAGATGTCATACACCTCTGTATACTACTCCCTTCAAAGAACAGCGCAAACTGGCTCTAACCAGAATAGAAAGAGGAGTGGGAGGCCCCGGTGCACAACTGAGCAAGAGGACAAGTACATTAGTGTCTAGTTTGAGAAACAGACGCCTCACAAGTCCTCAACTGGCAGCTTCATTAAATAGTACCCGCAAAACACCAGTGTCGACATCAACAGTGAAGAGGCGACTCCGGGATGCTGGCCTTCTAGGCAGAGATGCAAGAAAAAGCCATATCTCAGACTGGACAATAAAAAGAAAAGATTAAGGTGGGTCCTCCCACTTTCACTCCACCGGGGCCTCCCACTCCTCTTTCTATAATTACAAAAGGGTTTTCTAATGTTCAATTAGCCTTTTAACATGATAAACCTGGATTAGCTAACACAACGTGCCATTGGAACACAGGAGTGAAGGTTGATAATAATGGGCCTCTGTACTCTTATGTAGATATTCTATTAAAAATCATCAATTTCCCGCTACAACATTAACAATGTCTACACTATATTTCTGATCAGTTTGATGTTATTGGACAATAAAAATGGCTTTTCTTTCAAAAACAAGGACATTTCTAAGTAACCCCAAACTTTTGAATGGTAGTATATATACTGTATATTTTTGGAATGCTTGTTCAAATCGTCGCAGATAACGGAGGGTGGAATGTGACGGTTCGATCTGGTCTCCTTGCCTCAACCTTAATATAAGAGTCTAAAAATGTGTATAGCAATTGCAGTTTGCCCCTTTAAAGTACATTTCAGTTCCATTTGTGCAATACTCATATTCAAATTCAACTTCCGTTGGCACTAATATCACTCCATATCACACTTTCCTCTGCAAATGGAAATGGAACCTTTGACATGCAGGTATGCATGTACAGTTGAAGTCGGATGTTTACATAGACCTTAACCAAATAATCCTTGTAAAAATTCCCTGTCTTAGGTCAGTTAGGATCACCACTTTATTTTAAGAAAATATATTTTGTGAAATGTCAGAATAATAGTAGAGAGAATGATTTATTTCAGCTTTTACTTCTTTCATCACATTCCCAGTGGGTCAGAAGTTTACATACACTCAATTGGTATTTGGTAGCATTGCCTTTAAATTGTTTAACTTGGGTCAAATATTTTGGGTAGCCTTCCACAAGCTTCCAACAATAAGTTGGGTGAATTTTGGCCCATTCCTCATGACAGATCTGGTGTAACTGAGACAGGTTTACAGGCCTCCTTGCTCACACACACTTTTTCAGTTCTGCCCACAGATTTTCTATAAGATTGAGGTCAGGGCTTTGTGATGGCCACTCCAATACCTTGACTTCGTTGTACTTAAGCCATTTTGCCACGACTTTGAAAGTATGCTTGGGGTCATTGTCCATTTGGAAGACCCATTTGGGACCAAGCTTTAACTTCCTGACTGATGTCTTGAGATGTTGCTTCAATATATCCACATAATTGTCCTCCCTCATGATGCCATCTATTTTGTGAAGTGCACCAGTCCCTCCTGCAGCAAAGCACCCCCACAGCATGATGCTGCCACCCCCGTGCTTCATGGTTGGGATGATGTTCTTCGGCTTGCAAGCCTCCCCCTTTTTCCTCCAAACATAACAATGGTCATTATGGTCAAACAGTTCTATTTTTGTTTCATCAGGCCAGAGGACATTTCTCCAAAAAGTACGACATAGGACTCGTTTTATGTTGATATAGGACTCGTTTTACTGTGGATATAGGTACTTTTGAACCTGTTTTCTCCAGCATCTTCACAAGGTCCTTTGCTATTGTTCTGAAATTGATTTGCACTTTTCGCACCCAAGTACGTCATCTCTAGGAGACAGAACGCATCTCCTTCCTGAGTGGTATGACGGCTGCGTGGTCCCATGGTGATTATGCTTGCATACTATATTTTATCCAGATGAACGTGGTACCTTCACATGTTTGGAAATTGCTCCCAAGGATGAACCAGACTTGTGGAGGTCTAAAAAACTGTTTTCTGAGGTCTTGGCTGATTTCTTTTGATTTTCCCATGATGTCAAGCAAAGAGGCACTGGGTTTGAAGGTAGGCCTTGAAAAAAGCATTGTTGGAAAAATTACTTGTGTCATTCACAAAGTAGATGTCCTAACCGACTTGCCCAAACTATAGTTTGTTAACAAGAAATTTGAGGAGTGGTTGACTCCAACCTAAGTGTATGTAAACTTCCGACTTCTACTGTATACATAAACATTGTGTAATATCTAGATTATTAGATATAGAAGGCCTAGAACCTGTGGTTTGAATAGATGTTACAATATTTCGGCCTGTGGGCTGGACTGATGTATCTACTCTGTCCTCCATTACTAGTGACCTGCCCCCATGAGAGGCATGTGAGTGATCCAACAGGATAGCGTGGCTATAAAGTGTTAGAGACCAGAGACTGGGACACTGGACCATTGAGTATAGGGAAGGGAGAGAGAACCACGGCAGCATTGTTTGTTGGTGGCTGCAAAGGCTGTCAGTTGCCAAGAGTAGCCGGTGATCAGGGTTTGGGCATGGTCAGAGAGAGCATTGTCTGAGCAAAATGTGTGGGTCATGCCCCTGATGTCACGCTGTCCATTCAAAGGACTGTAAAGGAGAAGAAATGTCCCTGTGGAAGGGAATGCTGTGATTGTGACAGACGAGGTCACTTCAGCTTAGCATAGACACATTACACTGGCAGTTGTGATACAGCATCAATGGACTGGCCATAGGGCGTTCTGGCAAATTTCTAAATGTAGATTTTTTGTGTGCAGAATGACTATTATTTGGGTAATAACGAGGGGCCTCATGGAAAACAATGGGCCGGGCTGGGGGCCTCTAGGGGAAAAAATGGGCCAGTGTGTTATAAATGCACAGGTTGATGTTAGGTCCCAGTCTGTTCCTGTGGTACAGTGTCACTAGGGCTGAATGTAAGGATGAACTATAGATTTACATACAGTGCTTTCACAAAGTATTCATACCCCTTGACTTATTCCACATTTTGTTGTGTTACACCCTGAATTTTTCTCACCCATCTACACAATATACCCTCATGTTTTTATACGTTTTTTTACACTTGGCACCAATATAGGCTATCTCGAGGCGTGCGCTATCAATCCCCACCTGTCTGGTAAATAGCGATGTAGTGGCGCGTCAAAACAGAAGGTGGTAGCAGGTTACATACCTTGTCAAGCTCATCGTGTAACTCCGAAAGAGTTGGTCGTATCAATTTATCTCCAAGAGGCGCTTCTGTTTGTCGGTAGAAATCGATGTTTGGGACAGCATCAATTGTGTTATGGCCAAATGTTCGCATATAATACGTATTTGAGTGGGTATCTGAAATGTTAGTATGACCGCTTGCGGACGAACGATGGCTGCCCGTGCTCCTGACAGTGTCACCATTCTGAGCCACATCAGATGCATCCGTCCCTATTCCACCTGAATCAAGAAACTTGACTACGCTAAATCTCCCTTTGGACTCCTCTCCACCTGCCGACCCCTTACTACCAGTCGTACCCGTATTTCCATCAGTCCCTCCCGACGTGCGCTCTCCAGATGTGACGGGTCCTAACTCCGTTACCTCTGTCACCTGAAACCTGCTTTGACCTGAACCCGCTGTCTTGAGAGCTGGTTTCTGACCTGAAGGTGATGACATGTCCACTGAGTAGTTATCACTGTATAATCAGATGTACTGCAGAAAATTGTTTTGAAAAGGACCATTTAAATTCATTCCTTCAGCAAGGTATGCATCAGTACTCAAGCCAAAGCTGCGCCCTGTGCATCTATCTACCCGATCCACTCTCTCCTGTTCTGGACCCCAACAGTGATGCCTCGAGTGTGGGTCGAATGTTCTGAGAAATTAGCAACTCCGAGTACGTCACTCGCCAACACAAGGTCTAGAGGTCGCAGGGCAGCGTCAAGGAGCAAACATGCAAATTTGTCCATGCGCTTTTTGTGTGCGCTTTTCAACCGCAGACAACCCACTAAAATTATTAGCTTTGAATGTATGTGAAATTAATATTTTATTGTCATGTATAATTGTTCATTCACAGAACTCTAAAGTCAGGCAACTATTTCACTAGTGATTTCAATAGAAAACAAGTGCTACATTGTAAACCTTACTATAACTCCCTAACCCATTAAATAAATTGAGTCATGCCTACTCAAACATCTCCAACTGTCTGTAAAAACCAAATCATACAAGTGGTACTCACTCAGATGTCAATAAAACATGTTCGCACTTAGTTTTTATGTGAGGAATGTTAACAAATATAAGGTCATTGAGTAACTATAACTTTATTTATCTTTGTTCTGCTAATCTAAAATTAACACGTTTGCAAGTCAGGATTATTTAATAGTTTAAAGTCGATTTAACATTTATTCAAATATTATTATAATTATTATTATATTGTTTTACGTCTTTATCATTATAAGTAAAGTATTAGTTAGACACATTGATATTTGAGTAAAACACACTTGATTTATGTTTGTTGTGCTGATACTCAAATTATGAATACTTAATAATTTTATGTTCTTGCAACAACTTCCCTCGTTTTAATAGAGGACTGTGGGTAATTAGATTTTTTGGACTTTGATACGTTTACTCAATGTTGTATGCATGTTTGAAGAAAGATAACTATATTTCTAAAATAGTATTTAACAGTTTGCTGCGCTATGAGGTGTAATGGATCATGATGAACAGATATCAAAACCGTTTGGCAAATTGACGTTCAATAATGAGACAGACAAACCATTCCCACTATCCTACAATGCTTACAGCTCTACCTTTAATTACTGCTTGAGGAGTGAGCACTGTGCTCATCGATGCCTGCAAGGTGGGTTAAAATTACAAATTGTCAAATACATAAAACAATGTTAAACATTAAGACACGGCCACTGAAAAATACTAATCACAAATGCTTACTTGACTTCTTCACAAATTTAAATGAGCAATGGCGGTTAGAAGAAGGGACCCTAAATGTGTATGTTTTAGACAACAAATATTAATGTTCAAGTAACTTCAATCATTATAATTCAGAATACATAATGAATTAATTTGTGTACAAAAGTTCATAAAACAAAAAAGTGATGTAATTACAACTTAAAAAGATAACCATAAGGAATATTTTGAGTTGAGTTGCTCGATTGGTTCTAGGCAATCGCTTTCCACAAACATTTTTAGTTAGCAGAACTAATGTATAGACAGATATGCATAGTATTTATTTTATTCATGTAGAATTATTGAGTTAAATAAAAAGTTTATAGTTGACCTCTGTTCAATAATTATGAGTTATACTCAATAAACACAAAGGTATCTTACAAGCCCCACACTCTCAAATACTCATGCATTCATATTCAGACCCTAGTCAATGGAACACAATGTTGTCAGTACTGCAACCACATTAGCATAGTGAACAACAACAGCCTTTCACTGTCTGGTACTTGATGATTGTGAATAGAAAAGCTCTCCAAACAATGATTCTATAAAACAAAAGTGAGGACTCTATTTTTATTTAGCCAACTGAAAAATAAAGTAAGGGGAAGATGACTGTGTAGGCTAATACTAATGTAATAACAATGCAAGTCGATCATTGCAGGTAAATTGATTGAAAAACCGCCATCATGTTTCTGAAACAAACAAAGAGGGCAGTGTCCATTTAAGAATTGTATTAATGTTTCAATATTTTAACAATTCAGTATTATAATGTTTCAATCAATTGCTTGTAAGAATAGCTTTGAGTTGTCCTCAATTTACTTTTACTTACTAAAATAAATGTTCTGTTTCTGAAGCTGAACTCTGGACATTATATCCCTTTGCATCATACATCAATTTAGAAGAAAAACAATTAAGTGAAAAGTGATGCCTCTTAGCAAGTGTGTCTGTCCATCGAGTCCACAATGGCACAATACCAGTATTTGTTTATACTAGATACCACCATGTCCAACCCTCTGAGTGAACAATGTGGCAGCTCAGACAATTTCAATCATGGTCAGAAGTGTAGAAATGCTTTGTGGAAGCGACCCCAGAAGTATCATCATGATAATTTAGGTTTCTGTCTGTAGTCCTGAAATTCACAATACATGTTTTTGAGGTGAGAAGGACTGCTTTGCAGGACTGCATGGTTGGTTAAGTGGTGACAATAGATGTACATCGCCTCCTACTGTGATCAACAAAGTGGTTGCTTACTGCCACCTAATGGATGAACATGTACAAGACTGACGGAACCCAAGCAGTCTGACAGGATACACTTATAAGAGTTGGTATTCACGATAAGGATCTGTATAATTACTTTTAGACACATATTCAATTCTGCAACCACAAAGAGCTCATTACATAAGAGTAAACTATTTCAAGCTGTAAGATGTTTAAAGAAAAGAACATTGGGGAATGACATTTCCTTACATATTTATTGAGGGAATATCTGACTCCATTCCAAACGTTCCCCTGTTCTCTTAGGGATGCTGGTACAGTTGGCGAGCTATTACCACTGAACTGTTGTACCTGGAAAAGTGAGAGGCATTTTCAGCCTCAAGGCCTGTCTGTGTTGCACTGAATGCAGAGGGCTCTAATACCCCACCTCTGTCCTGGCCATGACACAGATGCACGCAGCCCTTGAAACACAGGTTTTCCTCCTGTGGCCCATGAGGAAACTCAGCCAGTGCCTCATTCTGCCCAGGGAGGGATAAACAATATATAGAATAACTTCATTTTCCCCAGAGGAAACTGTTTACCATATACTCCTGTCTGCTACGCACATATCCATAAAAAAAAAATTTTAAAAGAAAAAATACATCCTACTCAATATTTTTAAAGGTAGCGTTAAATAATGACTTCACGATACTTAATTATATCCTCTGTGAGAATAACGTCAGGAAGTCTGATACTAAGTTTAACATGTATTTTAATAAAATATTTTAGGTTACAAAAAAGTATATAATTTTACAAATTGTAACATTTGAACTTACCTTTCACTATGGAATTTCAATAAAGAACAATGTGTTTTTTATTATGGAGAGGAGATGCCTCTCGAAATGATGGCCTCAGCTCTAGCGAGAGTCTCTGGTTCTTCATATCTTGCTTCCATTGCATTACATAGAGTTTAGGGATCATTGGATGTTTACTGGAGAACTCTGGGGCATGAGAAAATAAATCCATTCGAAAAAAATATATAATAACATTGTTATGAGAATGCGTCTCACAGCCAATTTCTCAATATCACACATTTAGTTTTGTACTGAGAGTGCTCTACTTTTGAAAACTTTAAATAACAATGGTGATGTTTGAGCTTATGGGTTTATAATATATTTGATTGTAAACTCAGCAAAAAAATAAACGCCCTCCCACTGTCAACTGCGTTTATTTTCAGCAAACTTATAACGTGTAAATATTTGTATGAACATAAGATTCAACAAATGAGACAAACTGAACAAGTTCCACAGACATGTGACTAACAGAAATGGAATAATGTGTCCCTGAACAAAGGGGGGGTTAAAATCAAAAGTAACAGTCAGTTTCTGGTGTGGTCACTAGCTGCATTAAGTACTGCAGTGCATCTCCTCCTCATGGACTGCTCCAGATTTGCCAGTTCTTGCTGTGAGATGTTACCCCACTCTTCCACCAAGGCACCTGCAAGTTCCCAGACATTTCTGGGGGGAATGACCCTAGCCCTCACCCTCCGATCCAACAGGTCCCCGATGTGCTCAATAGGATTGAGATCCGGGCTCTTCGCTGGCCATGGTAGAACACTGACATTCCTGTCTTGCAGGAAATCACGCACAGAACGAGCAGAATGGTTGGTGGCATTGTCATGCTGGAGGATCATGTCAGGATGAGCATGCAGGAAGGGTATCACATGAGGGAGGAGGATGTCTTCCCTGTAATGACAACAAGCTCAGTCCGAGGATGCTGTGACACACGCCCCAGACCATAACGGATCCTCCACCTCCCAATCGATCCTGTTCCAGAGTACAGGCCTCGGCGTAACGCTCATTCCTTCAACGATAAACGCAAATCCAACCATCACCCCTGGTGAGACAAAACCGTGACTCATTAGAGAAGAGCACCTTTTGCCAGTCCTGTCTGATCCAGTGACAGGTGGTTTGTGCCCACAGGCGACATTGTTGCCGGTGATGTCTGGTGAGGACCTGCCTTATAACAGGCCTACAAGCCCTCAGTCCAGCCTCTCTCAGCTTATTGCGGACAGTCTGAGCACTGACGGAGTGATTGTGCATTCCTTGTGTAACTCGGGCAGTTGTGGTTGCCTTCCTGTACCTCTCCCGCAGGTGTGATGTTTGGATGTACCGATCCTGCGAATGTGTTGTTACATGTGGTCTGCCACTGCGAGGATGATCAGCTGTCTGTCGCGTCTCCCTGTAGCTCTGTCTTAGGCATCTCACAGTATGGACATTGCAATTTATTGCCCTGGCCACATCTGCCGTCCTCATGCCTCCTTACAGCATGCCTAAGGCACATTCACGCAGATGAGCAGGGACCCTGGGCATCTTTCTTTGTGTTTTTCAGTCAGTAGAAAGGCCTCTTTAGTGTCCTAAGTTTTCACAACTGTGACCTTAATTGCCTACCGTCTGTAAACTGTTCCACAGGTGCATGTTCATTAATTGTTTATGGTTCATTGAACAAGCATGGGAAAAAGTGTGATATGCACACCTCTTGGAGGGAATGCAAAACTCTGCTACACTCAACTCCCCGTGGAGTGAAAGAGGTATGTGACTGCAGGTGCGGGTAAGGATGACAGAGGCAGAATATATTACCGTTTACAGGGAATTTATTTTCTTAACATGGTAATTTGGGGAAAAGGGGCTGGACAGAACCAAAGCAAAGAAAGTTAAAGTTAAAGAGCCCCCTCTCCTTCCCACAACTTACCTAACAAGCACAATTATCAAAATACAGGAGATGGTCCACCCAGGTCTTAACTAGTGTGCATAGACATAGTACATACTACGGCTATATGTATGCCCGCAGGCCTCTTGCCTAAGCACTGCCAAGGTGCCTTCCCCTTCCCCCCTGGGAACAAATGAAGCGGAATACAAACTTAATGTGGACAATTTCACTAATCAAAAACACAGTCCTAGGGCACACAAACGTCAGCTGGTCTGGCTACAAAATACTTTACAAAAATATACAGACCAACAACAAAACACAGGACATACCAAGAAGCTCTCTCTGAGCAACAACTAATACACGACATACCCAGACGCTCTATCTGAAGAACAAACAATACAGGACATACCCAGAAGCGCTCTCCCCTAACAAAGGAACACTGGCTTATATCCAGCTGCAGAAGGAGTTTGTAATTGCCGACAGCTGTATCCCTAACAAGAGGGCGGGATCAGACCTCCAATCGCAAATGGGTCCGACCAATCAGCTGCTTCAAATCCAGGAAGCCATTTCCTGAAATACACATACATATACACAAACAAACCCAAAACACAGAAACTGGGGAATGTAACACAGTGTTTGAACCCTTAACAATGAAGATCTGTGAAGTTATTTTGGGATGTTTACTAATTATCTTTGAAAAACAGGGTCCTGAAAAAGGGATGTTTCTTCTTTTGCTGAGTTTACATGTCTCAAGACATCTCAAGACACATTTTAAAGACATGTCTTGAGACAGCCTGTCTCAAGACACTCAATGCCATGTTTTGAGACATTTTATGTGTGTCTTCAAGACATGTCTCAAGACACTAATGTGAAATAGTGCTATGTCTTGAGACATTTTTTGTATGTCTTCAAGACATGCAATGTAATGTGAAATTAAGGCTATGTCAGACATGCTGTTTAATAATTTATTTCACAGTATTTAACTGGGAGTGGTTCCTAATCTGGGACCGAACCTTTAGTTTTTTTTTTCTTGCAGTAATTTTTCCCATGCTGAAACTGGATTAGATACATAGTTAAATGCTATTGTTATTCACAATGTTACAAAGCAGAAAACAACAACTATAACATCAATAGCCACTACAATGTTTAAAACGTGATTTTGTCATGAGTTCGAGTTCAGTACCATTTGTTTGATTTTGTGTACCCATGACTATTGCGTAGCATGTTAGCGATGCTAATCAGAAAGCATTAGCTAGCTTGCTAGCCTAGCAAGCTCTAGACCAATGGAAACTAATGTAAACCTGCTGGCTAACGTTACTAGCTAGATGATCAATGGTGAAAGTGAAGACCCTCTGAGATTCAAGGCTCTAAGTGTCACAATACCGTTTGATGAGCAAGCTAAATTAGCTAGCAATGTTCACCAGTTATCAAATAGAATGCTAGCTAACTTTGCATGCATGGCAGTGTTATCAAAGATGGTAAAGTTAGACCGTCTCATGTGTTGTGTCAACTAACTACATTACAACCAGGACAAACTGTTTTATGGGACTCAAAAACACAGGCACATACACAGATGCAGCTCTCATGCAATGCAATGATCTTTTATTAGCTGTAGTTAATAACAGTACACATACATTCACATAGGTTTGAGGGAGTGTTGTAAGATGTAAAGTAACTAGCTAGACAATTAGCTAGATGTGTTAACATTAGCTAGATGTGTCATCATCCCCATTATAATAACGAATGTTTTGAGATAAAAATGTGATGCAAATGTTGATGCTTTGGGGAAAATCAAACATACAACCCAGCCTGGTCTCATAGACTAGACGTAGCATAGTAAACATAAATCTGGGACACTCAAATTTGTATGTGTTACTTTTGGTATGGTTGCATAAGTCAGGAGGTTACTTAAGACCAATAATTAAAGGAGGGTGTTTGGTTGGTGTAGATGGATGGATCGGTGGGTATATAACACAAACGTCTATAAACCACATTAGCAGTTTACCTCATTTGCAACTACTTAGGCCTACTACCTTTAAGCTACTTTGTAACTACTTAGCATGCATGCTAACCCATCCCCTAACCTTAACCCTTTACCCCTAACCCATTAGCCACCTAGCTAACATTAGTGTTTGCCACAACAAATTGGAATTCGTAACATATGATATCTTCAGCAAATTCATACCATTTTGTGCAAATTGGAATTTGGAACATATCATAGGAATTGTAATTCCTAACATATCACACAAAATGCATGATGGACATCCACAAATTAATACATACTGTACCATATGAAACGTAACATATCATACTAATTGGAGTGTCCTGGATTTACTTTTACTATTTCACATCTACCTGTGAGTCCAGGTTGTACGACCACTATTTGTCAATTAACCTAGCTCTTGTGCTCATGTGAACTCTCCAGCCTGCCGGCACAAACAAATGCGAACCCCTGTGCGCTTCTGCAGGAGAAAAAAAACATTATAAAAGGGATTGCCCATTAACCATTATTTTCCTATATGAACAATGTGACACTTCAGGACATGCTGGGGTTTGTAAAATGATCAAAGAGAGCATAATGTGCAGGTGTAGGCTTAACACTAGGTCAATAGCTGCAACAAGTCAAAGGTGCACTAAAAGTAATTGAACCCAGAAAAAAAGTATGCAGAAATTGATTTCGCCTCCATCCATGGAAGACAGAAATTTACTTCAGAATAGAATTGTTCTCGGCCTGACACAAAGTTGGTAACCAAAGAACCTCTAGGCCTTAATCTTGTTATTGCCACATTTATGGCTTTATGGATGTTTTCCCTCTGGGTGTGGTCTTGAGCCAAACGGGATCCTCAAAACAGACAGAAATGTTATCCAGAAATGACCTAATTGGACAGAAAGGGGCACATCCCAACACCCATGAGCAAAAACATGTTATACTGTAAGGATTTCTATGGTTTCGTTAGATAGAAATATATTGAGGAATGTTAATGTTAATATGTACAGTATATGAACCAGAGATATAATATTTCTCTCATTCTCTCATGTCTTTATTTGAGCTGAGTCTTGGTCTCGATATACAGGGTCTGGTCTGGGTGTTGATTGTTCTGGTATTGATTTGGATATGAATCATGCGGCCAACATTCAAGCCCAAATTTCACAAATTCCATACTGTACATGATAGCTCCTGATGTTTACTCTAGTCAACTAGACATGTTTTTCTACTTGCTGTATGTTCAAAAAGGTTGCCCAATTGCTATAAAATGCAGGGTAAAGGATGGACAGAAATGTTTTCCTAAGTCTATGAACCTGTCACACAACCATGACAGTAGTGAGGTGAGTTGTAGGTTATGAATAGAGCGTATTGTGTTGCTCTTTCAGTCTGATAACAACATTGTTTGGATGATTCATGTTACACAGAATTAGGTTCCCTGTAATTTAAAATCTTTCTCAGATGACCAAAACCTGTTATGCTTGTGTATCCCATACCAGTATTTTATTATGTAATGACTGAACTTAAAATGCAATGTTTTTATGCTCCCAGAAACACAAGCCCCCCAAAAAGCAGCTCACCTCAGAGGAGAAGCAGGAGGCCATCACCATCCTTAATATTCATGGCAGCAAAAAGCTTTTGCAGAAACGGATATTCAACGACACCTGGAAAATGTTAATATTCAAAGATTTTCACTATCTTCAGGGAAGAGCCAAACCATCAAATAACGCATCCACCCTGATAGAGGAAATGAAAAACCGTTCAGGTAAGTACAGTTATCTCTTTTGTCCCTTGAGAATTGTTGCTGTAATTCACAGATCACACTAAGATGTTACATGCTAAATGTACATTTTTAAATATTGTTGGGTTCTGAGAATATGAAATGTTACTAAGGAATGCTAAAGTTGAGGGTCTACACCAGAAGTTAAGGGTTATAGGAGGAAGGTATATAGTGGGTGCAACTAAGCATGGGATGTGTTGAGTGCAGGGAAGCGATTACATGTGGCAGGCATTGATAAGGGGAGACGGGTGGAGATCTTAAAAACTAACAAATGTCACTGAGGGAGAGAGGGTAATGTATAACGTTTACATTATGTCAGGATATGTTATTGTTAGACATCAGGGATCCTCTGGGAGGAGAAGAGACACAGTCTGGTATCAATAACCATGACAGCCTTGAGTTTGGGAGGAGTGAGCACTTTGGGGTAGAGGTCAGGCTAGATGAAGTGAGGAAGAACAGATATCACTAAGGTTCTGTCTAGCAACAGGAATGCATTGACTGTTTGGTTGTGGAGGAGGAGACTCAGTCTAGGAGAAAGAGTTAAATATCAGTGCTTGTGTGTTTTTTTTCCTTCTGAATTACAGCTGTAACGACCCTTTGGGAATAATTAAACTTGGTTAACTTCTCTAGGGTAGGGGGCAGCATTTGGAATTTTGGATGAAAAGCATGCCCAAATTAAACTGCATTCTACTCAGGCCCAGAAGATAGGATATGCATGTTATTGGTAGATTTAGATAGAAAACACTCTAAAGTTTCCAAAACTGTTAGAATAGTGTCTGTGAGTATAACAGAACTGTTTTGGCAGGCAAAAACCTGAGACAAATCCATTCAGGAAGTAGGATTTTTGTTGTTGTTGTAGTATTCTATTCAATGCCATTACAGTATCCATTGACTTAGGATTCAAATTGCAGTTCCTATGCCTTCCACTAGATGTCAACAGTCTTTAGAAATTGTTTCAGGCTTGTATTCTGAAAAAAGAGGGAGTAAGAGCAGTCAGAATGAGTGGACCCTGCCGTGTCACAAAGCTTTTTCATGCGCACGACCGAGAGAGTATGCCTTTCTTGTTTACCTTTTATATTGACGACGTTATTGTCCGGGTGAAATATTATTGATTATTTAAGCTAAAAACAACCCGAGGATTGAATATAAACATCGTTTGACATGTTTCTATGAACTTTACGGGTACAATTTGGATTTTTTTGTCTGCCTGTTGTGACTGCATTTGAGCCTGTGGATTACTGAAGAAAATGGGCGAACAAAACTGAGGTTTTTGGATATAAAGAGAGACTTTATGAACAAAAGGAACATTTATTGAATAAATGAATGTCTTCTGAGTGCAACAATATGAAGATCATCAAAGGTAAGTGATTGATTTTATCTCTATTTCTGACTTCTACTTGGCTGGTTACTGTTTGTAATGACTTGTCTGCTGGGCTATTGTCTCCTGGGCTCAAATAATCGTACGGTATGCTTTCGCCGTAAAGCATTTTTGAAATCTGACACCGTGGTTGGATTCACAAGAAGTTAATCTTTAAACCTATGTAAAATAGTTGTGTCTTTTCTGAATTTCTATAGTGAGTATTTCTGTACTTGAATTTGGTGCTCTGCAATCCCACTGGATGTTGGCCAGGTGGGACGCGTCCCACATACCCTAGAGAGGTTAAGCTTCTCTAATGTCCATGAGTTATTTACTCTGAAAAATTAGAACATAAAAGATGGTGCTGCGAGCAGGGTTCATCACAATTTGTTGTCAAACCAAAGATTCCATGTCAGTGGAGCAGAGCTGGTAACAAACAAGGTAGGCAAGTTCCTATATCTTTTTCCACTCATTTTGACATCTTGGGGAGATGAGAATCTTAGGCTGAACAAATTATGAGCTGGACCTGGAGAGCCTGGGTTTAATTCGGTAGGCCCATTGTGTAACGACCGGTCGTAGGTTTGTGGTATAGATTTAAAGAGAGTAAGTCCTGAGCAGAATAGATCTGTGGAGGGTTAGTCTTATAAGTCCCGAGCTGGATAGTTCCTCTGGAGGGTAAAATTTCAAGAGTAAGTCCCGAGCAGAATAGATCTGTGGAGGGTAAGTCTCATAAGTCCCGAGCTACTAGATAGTTCCTCTGGAGGGTAGACTCTTATAGATAAAGTCCCGAGCAGAAAGCCTGTGGAGGGTAACATCTCATAGAGAGAGGGGAAGTCCTGAACAGGGTAGTCCTGTGGAGGGTAAAAACATAGTGTAACGGTATATTGGCCAGACCCGTAAGAAAGGTGCAAGCCCAGTCACGGTGGCCGTGAGAGTGCACGGTGTGAGTGTGTGTGTGAAAGAGAGGTTCGTTTTATGTCCTGTTGCGGTGGTGAACCATGGCAGATTATGTGGAAATAGGAAAATAAGTGTGAATAATTTTGGTGATATGTGTTTTCAATAATAAGGATATTTGAGGAAATATGGGACAAAGCCATTAAGTCATCCGTATTCTCCAGTAATGAATTTGCAGACGCAATGGTATCGGTTCTAATACAAGATATTAAGTGCCGTGACCAATCAATTATTATCCGGGGAAGTATAAGCGCTATCTTAGAAAATAGTTAATAAAAGGTGTGTATTATAGACGGGAGTGTGAAGAAATCCAGAACACCGTCGGGGGCAGGTTAGGGAATAATAACTATTGATAATGGCAACAAACGGCTCTGATTCTCCCTGTAGAACAGAGCAAGAGGATTTTAACCCTTTCATATGTGAGTTCCAAATATCTCTAACGGTCTACCCAGCGTGAGTTTTGTGATGTTAAAACGTTCTCTCCATTCCAGAATGTGATTGTTATGCAACAATACATTTAATCCGCGCTGCCCTAAAACCAAGGCATGCAGCCTGTTTTTATTTATTTGCTGCTTTCATCTTGTTAATTTCAAATTATTTTCTAACAAGTTTTTTATTTGATAAGAACAGTTTGAATTAATTCACATAAAAGTAGTCATTTTTATTGTTTCTGCATGTTGTGTTATGTCATTTCTACTGTAGCATAATATTTTTGTCTACATTTCTTATAACTGCGGACACGCGAGGTAACATTACTCATTTCATAACCTTTATGGTGTTATACTCAATGCTTAGGTAGCTAGCTACATTCTTCTATTTGCTCTGGAAAACAATGCTAATTGCGTCAGAGAAGTATTGGCATGTGTTTATATTATGAACCTACCCTGGCCTTATGACTCCCAACTGGCGCAGCTGTCTAAGGCACAGCATTTCAGTGCTAGAGGTGTCACTACAGACACCCAGGTTCAAATCCAGACTGTGTTTCTATCAAAGTAAGTGCCTTATTACGTTATAATAGTTTCTGCATGTTGTGTTATACTGTTTCTACTGTAGCTCACTGTGTGTATGGAGCATAATATATTTGTGTATATTCCTTATAACTGCGGACACGCGAGGTAACGTTAATAATTTCATAACCTTTATGGTGTTATATTCAATCGTGCTTATGTAGCTAGCTACATTCTTCTATTAGCTCTGTAAAACAATGCTAATTGTGTCCGAGAAATATATATTGTTGTATTTTGAAGCTACACTGGAAAAATATCTTCTTATTGGTCATTTTCTGAGTGAATTCCACAAAGCTGTTTATCATGTCCACCTTATCCACTGCCCCCATTTTGAGGTTATAGTCAAACGCAGTCCGGTTTGATTTTTCTCTCCCCCGTCCGGTGGACCACCTTCCCTGTGGCCAACATGGTTGCAGTATGGACAGTGGAGAGAACATGGATGTCTCGTTTGTCAGGCCACTTTACTGCCAGCTGTTGACATTTCTTGTTTTGTATAACGGGTCATTTAGGATGTTAATAGCATTGTTGATGAATTGCAGTCATCACAGCAGAACTAGGGAGCAGTCTTGGGAACAGAGGGTGGCAAAGAAGGGAGTTGCAAACATAGGATCTGTGCTCCAGTATTCTCTTAGGGAGTTCTTCTTTACTATTCCCATGAGAAGGACTGTCACCAGGAAGGTATACATTTCACTAATTGTGGTTGTCCCAGCCACTCCTGGCTCTCTCTTCTCCTGTAGCTCCAAGGCATAGCGATTGGTCTCTGCTACGTCTCCCACCAGCTCCTCTGTCAGAAACAACTTGAAGCACTCTGCCTCAGATGGAAATGGAAAGGGGCGTTGCACTCCAGACTGGGACTCATCAAAGCAAACAGCAGGGCAAGGAGGGGTGAAATGGCTGGCAGCCTTCCAGCTACAACAGAACTCCTGTACTTTATCCACTGTCGGTCTGCTTCCATCACCACCAGCATCTTCAAAGGGAACAGGGACTTTGTTAGTGGACAAGGGTTCCTCAGATTCAGGGTTCTCAATTGCTGGGGGGAAGATCCTCACTGTCACTGTCAGAATCTGATTCCTGACTTTCAGACTCATTGTCCGAATTTAAAAAAATCTACAGAATTTCCGCATTTGTGAGTTGTCTCCTTTTGAAAGGCATTGCTAATGGTACAGCTTAGCTCACTATCTACATACATAAACAACAACACTGAATGGCTCAGCGTGGGAGTGAAAGGTTAAGTGATTGACTGCCTGCACGAGCAATTTAAATCAATAAATCACTATCAGAAAATGTTTCGTGTGGTAATTAATATATTTACTGTTTTATTCACATGCTTTTCATTTTTTTTCCCGATGATAAATCATGCATTCTGATTCTTGCATAGATTAAAATGGGCATATATTATGTGTGTAAAATACTTTTTTGAAGATTGTACTGATTATGATGAGCTAAGCTAATTCTAGTTATGTGTGAAGCCATGTTTGTTGACATACAATGCATTCTGGGTTTCACGTAATCGTCTGTCAGACCAAAGATGCTATAGCAAAATGAGGTGAGGTAGGGTTCACAAATTTTTTGAGAACTTCAGGAAGTGAATGGTGGGATGTGAACGATGGTAGACGACACACCCCTTCAAAATGCATACTATAAATAGACCAAACTCATCTTGCCTTCTCTTATTATCTTTGGTTTCTGTGCGGAAAAAAGCATGGCGGTGCTCTGAAACAATCATCGCCAGATTCATTTCGATTTCTACTGTTTTACTCAATTATTTAGATCAATTGTGAGCTCACCCGTGATTAATTAATTGTGAGCTCACCCGTGATTAATTATAGATAGTAATTTCTATTAGCTAATTCATATTGTAGTTTGTCAGCTGAGAATTATAAAATATGACCACTTGTGTTGCGTCACTCTTTCCTCAGTTAGTGCTAGGACAAATGTAGCCTACCTTTTTCCGGTTTTGATGATCGTGTTATGCTATGGATACTTCTGTGAATATCTGAATATTGCATCCAAAATAAACTGCTCACATTCTGGACTTAACTTTGTAAGGACTGTGTTTGTGTAAATAGTTTCTGAAAAAAATGTTTCCAGTTCAAATGCTGATTGTTGCGTCATTCGAAACTAGCCTTTCTAAATAAGCATTCTAATCACACGGGTGTGATCGTACGCTTCAGGGACCATTGTAGAATGATCACACACACGTGAAAGGGTTAATATAGCCATTCATGGAGGTGCTAAAAGAAGCGCACCAGCATTCTACCAATTCGGCTCGATTATGGGAAAAAATGAGCAAACTGGATAAAATTGGGCAAATTTCCCTGCTGACGGTGAATTCAAATCAAATAAAGAATTCAGGGAGGCAATTATGACTTGGCACAATGACATAAAACCAGAATAAAAAGCTCAAAATACCAGTGTTTTGATGTCAGCAGCCTATTGTCACGTTCTGACCTTTCTGATTGAGAATCATACTTAGGTAGCCTGGGTTGCACTGTTTGTTTGTGCGTGATTGTCTATGTTGATTGCTTGGTTGATTGCTTGTTTTTGTATAGTGTTTCAGTGTTCAGTGTTTTCTTTATTAAAATTAATGATGAACACATACCACACCGCATTTTGGTCCTCTGATCCTTCTCGCCTCTCCTCTTCAGATGAAGAGGAGGACGACCGTGACACCTATCAACAAAAAAATGCATCGCGATAAACCCGGAATGAGGGTGGAGGGGGTCACGAGGAATTAGTATAGGAGTTACCAAACCTAAAATTAACCTTACATTTTTTTTATGTGGTGCGGTGGTTATAGAGAATCATGGGGAAAAGAGACCAGTGAATCGTTAGACTCGGTGGCGAGATAATGTTTCCGTGTCTAAGGGTAGTACATGCTAAATAAGGACAGTGGATATACAATTAACAGGTTTGGTTTATAATTAATACTTTTGGATTGCTGATTAAAATGTAGCACTGTGAATGCTAACGAAATGTACACTCTTTTCCAAAAGAGGGGGTTTCGTTATTTTTCGTTGCAAGGTCCTCGGAGACTGTGGGGGGAGAGCAGTTAGTGATATTCGGCAGTTTTAGGTAGTAACGTATCTGGATTAGGCCATAAAGGAGTTCCAGATAATAAGTGAGGCCTGTTCATGTGTGTTCTGGACCTACGGTTCACCAGCACACACACACCATTTACTGGTTACGATGTGCGTTAGTGGTGTGTTGGTACTGTGGGATTTATTGGATGGGGTCTTTTCAATTCAGTTAAATTGGGTATGCAGAAGGATGGAAATGTTTTGAAAATGTATTTAAATGGTTTCTGAAGGACAGGGAAGAAAAGGGGTAGGAAACATTTGACTGGTGTCGAATTCCCTGTATCCCGACTTTTTCTGGTGAGGTCTGATCAATCTCACTAGAAATGATTGGAAAAGGGGGATTTAATTATGAAATGAATGGGAAACACAAGTCTCTATTCAAATTGTACCATTACTTTAGGAGATTATTGCTATTTCTGTAGCGAGTTATAAAGAGTTGTAATTCTAAGTTGATTAGTATTTCGAATTTCATTTTTTTTAAATTTAACATGTTGCTTTTGAATCACTTGTTTGAAAGGTGAAAACTACCAGCTCCCTGGGGTCCTGGTCTTTGGGTAAATATACAGAGGTACTGTGTTCAGTCTGCATATAGAAGGGAAAATATATGTTAATAAGGGATGACAGTTACTTCAAATGGATTGTGATATAGGTATTGCTGATTTCATTTTGTGATTTTGTTTCGATGCAAATTTCACCAGATTGGAATACTGGAGTGGGGGATTTTGTGAGGGGTTAGGTGCTAACTTCATGATCTGGTAACTCTTCCGAGAGCCCGCCAGTAGAGTAAGGGAGTATCGACTAATTTTGAAAATGGTTTTAGCAGTAACAGTATGTTGTTATGCTTTTTGACATTTGTCGTAGAGATAATGTTATTAAGAAAAGGTTAATGTAATAATTTGTTATATAGTCTATGCTTGTCGGGATTTCCTGAAACAGAAATGAATTGAGCTAAACTGTTGTTGTGATCTGTGCATTTTTTGAGGTTATCATGGAAGGTGACGTCAGATCGTGTCTTAATGCATGGTAGGAATAATTTGACCACAAACAATGTGTGTAAACCTCAGAACCCTCCCTAACCAGCTGAAGAAAGAGCGACATGCAATAAGAGACAGAGACTTTTAACAATCCTATTTCGGTCTGAGCCATAAACTGGGGCCGTAGTGCTGAGAGCGAGTGTGGAGTGAGTGTGGAGAGAGAGAACGGCTCAGGTGAGAGACTCTTGTATGTGGGAGAAACGGGTGTATCTACTTGGATATTAAAATTGTCCTTGACATTATCAAGGGCCATGAAATGTGACAGGCAAAAGTTACATGTGCCGTTGGGAAGATTCACTGTAAACGATAAGTGCCAGGTGAAGGACAGGGGGGGGGGGGGGTCACATTTCTTATGTTAAAACGCATCAATGGGTGTTGCAAAGTTATTAAACATACTTTTTTTCTCTTTCCTTTTCCAGTCAACATGTTTTTTAGGTTTCGTGGAACATAAGGGTGATCATTGTTCCAGAGGAGGGAATGATGTATATTGACTAATTGATTTGAGAATGTGTTAGTATGTTTATAAATGTAGAAATGCATTAGGAGTAGTGACTAGTGTGTTATGGGTTAGATGTAATGATAGAGGAGTATCATTCCTAGAGACTGTATATTGTTACAGGAGATAGGAGAGGGAGGACAGCTAACTGTACACAATATGGGGATTTCACATTACACATACCCAGATCATGGTGAGAGTAGAAGAGATAGTGGTGGCATTTCAGACACTATGGTAAACATTCAGGATACCTGTGACTCAGAGTTTTGTTAGGTTGGATATTTTTCCCAAATCATTAATCTTTTTCCCAATTTCTAACAGCCGGCAAACATTTGACAGATTACATGCAGAAGTTATTCTCACGGCAGTCGCGGTAGGGACTGAAGGAGCGAAGGAGGCTATATTGATAGCATGGAACTGGATTACTGCACAAATGAGGAGTATTGTGAGACTATAGTCATGGCCCATGTTAGTAGTAGCAGGGGTTACTTTATTAGCAGTGTTGGGATATCAGTTTATGAGGACTAGTGCCACATGGATTGGTAACTGGTAACTGGGAGACCGATGGGAGTACAGGGGAAACTGTTATTCAAATGTCACAAATTAGTGATCTTGCCATAAGAGGAGAGTTTATGTTGTCAGGAATAACCCATGTGTTGCAGTGTGTATATCTATTTATGTTCTATTTTATAGTTGTACACTACATTTTCTTTATTTTTTGTACCTTTATTTAACAAGGCAAGTCAGTTAAGAACAAATTCTTATTTTCAATGACGGCCTAGTGGGTTAACTGCCTGCTCAGGGTCAGAACGACAGATTTGTACCTTGTCAGCTCGGGGATTTAAACTTGCAACCTTTCGGTAACTAGTCCAACACTCTAACCACTAGGCTACCCTGCCATCCCATGAAAAACTAAGGAGTTTTTTTAGACAAACAAAACATTGTGCAAGACATCTTTTTCCAAAAGCAGATGTCCTTCAAAGATTTCCTGAAGTGTAGCTTGTGCACGCAACAAACAAACTCAAGCTCGTGTCAGCAGGTAGTCTAGCGGTTAAGAGCATTGGGCAAGTAACCAAAAGGTCGCTGGCAAGGTGGAAAAATCTGTCCTTGAGCAAGGCAGTTAACCCTCAAAAACAACTGCTCCACAGGCACCGATGACATGGACATTGTTTAAGGCATCCCCATTCACCTCTATGATTCAGAGAGGTTGGGTTAAATGCGGAAGACACATTTTGGTTGAATGCATTTAGCTATGCAACTGCATAGTTATCCTCTTTCCCTGATCTCAGAATGCCACTATATGTTTTCATGGTCATAGATAGAAATGGTGAGTATCTCCATTTTCAATTTTTGGACCTTATTGGAAATTATCTCAATATTATTGTTTTGTACGCTTTAGAAACAATGGTTTCTTTATCTCAGGGAAAGTCCGATTGCAGCACTCTGGCTTGTGCAGGATACGTTTTTTGGTGAACATTCTTCAGATGGTGGGGTTTTTCAAATCTCACACTCTGGATTGGGAAAGGATGAGAGTTGTCAAGGCAGACAAAGACATGACTGAGAGAGGGGTATTCCTCACTTTGATGCCTGGCATCTCCCTCCTTATCAGTTTGTTTCAGGTGAGAGATCACAACAGACAAGATGGCTATCACCTCAGCCCGACAAGACGTGAATACATCTTATCATAATGTTACAATTGTTTTAACAAGCAGCACCATTAGTTTCCAGAATATCGTGACACAAGCCTCACTTCATGTAAATATCGGAATTTACAGAACAATAACAATGTATTATTTGTGTTAATTTTGCAAGCCTGTCAAGAGATGCTTCTCAACCTGACATGCGAAAAGTACTGAAGCCTATCAGGACCTGCATGACCAGTTTCAGGTATATTAATTAATAATGGTTGGAGCAGTGATCCTCATTCCTTCTCCTACACTTAGAAAAAAACATGTTATCTGAACCAAAATATAAATGCAACATGCAACAATTTGAAAGATTTTACTGAGTTATAGTTCATATAAGTAATCAGTAAATTTAAGTAAATTCATTACACCCTAATCTATGGATTTCACATGACTGGGTATACAGAGATGCATCTGTTGGCCACATACAGTGGGGCAAAAAAGTATTTTGTCAGCCACCAATTGTGCAAGTTCTCCCACTTAAAAAGATGAGAGAGGCCTGTAATTTTCATCATAGGTACACTTCAACTATGACAGACAAAATGAGAAAAAAAATCCAGAAAATCACATTGTAGGATTTTTAATGAATTTATTTGCAAATTATGGTGGAAAAGAAGCATTTGGTCAATAAACAAAAGTTTATCTCAATACTTTGTTATATACCCTTTGTTGGCAATGACAGAGGTCAAACGTTTTCTGTAAATCTTCACAAGGTTTTCACACATTGTTGCTGGTATTTTGGCCCATTCCTCCATGCAGATCTCCTCTAGAGCAGTGATGTTTTGGCACTGTTGCTGGGCAACTCGGACTTTCAACTCCCTCCAAAGATTTTCTATGGGGTTGAGATCTGGAGACTGGCTAGGCCACTCCAGGACCTTGAAATGCTTCTTACGAAGCCACTCCTTCGTTGTACGGGCAGTGTGTTTGGGATCATTGTCATGCTGAAAGACCCAGCCATGTTTCATCTTCAATGCCCTTGCTGATGGAAGGAGGTTTTCACTCAAAATCTCATGATACATGGCCCCATTCATTCTTTCCTTTACACGGAGCAGTCGTCCTGGTCCCTTTGCAGAAAAAACAGCCCCAAAGCATGATGTTTCCACCCCCATGCTTCACAGTAGGTATGGTGTTCTCTGGATGCAACTCAGCATCCTTTGCCCTCCAAACACGACGAGTTGAGTTTTTACCAAAAAGTTCTATTTTGGTTTCATCTGACCATATCACATTCTCCCAATCTTCTTCTGGATCATCTAAATGCTCTCTAGCAAACTTCAGATGGGCCTGGACATGTACTGGCTTAAGCAGGGGGGACACGTCTGGCACTGCAGGATTTGAGTCCCTGGCGGCATAGTGTGTTACTGATGGTAGGCTTTGTTACTTTGGTCCCAGCTCTCTGCAGGTCATTCACTAGGTACCCTCGTGTGGTTCTGGGATTTTTGCTCACCATTCTTGTGATCATTTTGACCCCACGGGGTGAGATCTTGTGTGGAGCCCCAGATCGAGGGAGAATATCAGTGGTCTTGTATGTCTTCCATTTCCTAATAATTTCTCCCACAGTTGATTTCTTCAAACCAAGCTGCTTACCTATTGCAGATTCAGTCTTCCCAGCCTGGTGCAGATCTACAATTTTGTTTCTGGTGTCCTTTGACAGCTCTTTGGTCTTTGCCATAGTGGAGTTTGGAGTGTGACTGTTTGAGGTTGTGGATAGGTGTCTTTTATACTGATAACAAGTTCAAAAAGGTGCCATGAATACAGATAACGAGTGGAGGACAGAGGAGCCTAATTAAAGAAGAAGTTACAAGTTTGTGAGAGCCAAAAATCTTGCTTGTTTGTTGGTGACCAAATACTTATTTTCCACCATAATTTGCAAATAAATTCCTACAATGTGATATTCTGGATTTTTTTTCTCATTTTGTCTGTCATAGTTGAAGTGTACCTATGATGAAAACTCTCAGACAATCCCGCAGGTGAAGAAGCCGGATGTGGAGGTCTTGGTCTGGCATGGCTACATGTGGTCTGCAGTTGTGAAGCCGGTTGGATGCATTGCCAAATTCTCTAAAATGCTTATGGTAGAGAAATGAATATTACATTCTCTGGCAACAGCTCTGGTGGACATTCCTGCAGTCAGCATGCCAATTTCAAGCTCTCAAAACTTGAGGCATCTATGGAATTGTGTGACAAAACTACACATTTTAGATTGGCCTTTTGTTGTCCCCAGCACAAGGTGCACATGTGTAATCATCATGCTGTTTAATCAGCTTCTTGATATGCCACACTTGTCAGGTGGATGGATTCTCTTGGCAAAGGAGAAATGCTCACTCACAGGGATGGAAGCAAATTAGTTCACATAGTATATGTTTCCACACTATGAGGTTGGAATAAGTGTGAAATTGTGAAAATAATGATAATGCCATTTTAGTGTAAGAGCTGTTTGAAAACTGTTGTGGAAATTCAGTACTGAGAGAGACTTGGTCATTTCTTCAAACAATCATCTTTATTTAATATCGATGAATTATTGCAATAATGAAACCGTCAGCCCAACAGTATTGACTGATTGTTAGGCTGAGAGCCTAACTCAAGATGAAAAAACAGATATTATATATGTCACGTTCTGACCTTAGTTCCTTTGTTTTGTCTTTTGTTTTAGTATAGTCAGGGCGTGAGTTGGGTGGGTTGTCTATGTTAGTTTGTCTATGATTTTCTATTTCTGTATTTGGCCTGGTATGGTTCTCAATCAGAGGCAGCTGTCAATCGTTGTCCCTGATTGAGAATCATATTTAGGTAGCCTGTTTTGTATTGTGGGTTGTGGGTAATTGTTCCTGTTTCCTGTGTGTGTGTTCACATTACGGGACTGTTTCGTCTTCGTTCATTTTGTCGGTTTATTGTTTTTGTTCGTTGTTAAAGTATTCTATTAAAATGGATAATCATCTCTCTGCATTTTGGTCCTCCACGAAGAAAGGACCAAGCAGTGTGGTAACGGGCAGCAGCAGTGGCTGGAATCGCAGGACTCCTGGACATGGGAGGAGATTCTGGACGGCAAGGGACCCTGGGAACAGGCTGGAGAGTATTGCCGCCCCAAGGCTGAGCTGGAGGCAGCGAAAATTTATTGGGGGGGACACATGGGGAGTGTTGCGACGTCAGGTAGGAGACCTGCACCAACTTTCCGTGCTTACCAGAGAGCGAGAGGGACCGGGCAGGCACCGTGTTATGCCGGTGCGGTACATTGCAGCGCCTCGTATCGGCCGGGCTAGAGTGGGCATCGAGCCAGGTGCCATGAAGCCGGCTCAGCGCATATGGTCTCCTCGGGCAGGTGTACATGGCACCAGCCTTACGCATGGTGTCCCCGGTTCGCCTGCACAGCCCAGTGCGGGCTATTCCAGCTCGCCACGCTGGCCTCGCTACGGGGAGCATTCAGCCAGGTAGGGTTGGGCAGGCTCGGTGCTCGAGACCTCCTGTGAGCCTTCACGGTCCGGTCTATCCGGTGCCACCTCCACGCACCAGCCCTCCGGTGGAAGCCCCCCACACCAGGCTGTCTCTCTGTCTCCTCCCTACAGGTGCTTCCGCCTGTCCAGTGCTGCCAGAGCCTCCCTCCTGTCTGGCGCTGCCGGAGCCTCCCTCCTGTCCGGCGCTGCCGGAGCCTCCCTCCTGCCCGGCGCTGCCGGAGCCTCCCGCCTGCCCGGCGCTGCCGGAGCCTCCCTCCTGCCCGGCGCTGCCGGAGCCTCCCTCCTGCCCGGCGCTACCGGAGCCTCCCGCCTGTCCGTCGCTGCCGGAATCTCCCGTCCATTCAGGACCCGTAGCTAGGGTCCCTAGTCCGAAGTCGGCGGCGAGAGTCGCTTCTCTTAAGAGGCCACGGAGGCGGAGAAAGACTATGGTGGAGTGGGGTCCACGTCCCGCGCCAGAGCCGCCACCACGGACGGACACCCACACAGACCCTCCCCTATAGGTTCAGATTTTGCGGCCGGAGTCCGCACCTTTGGGAGGGGGGAGGTACTGTCACGTTCTGACCTTAGTTCCTTTGTTTTGTCTTTTGTTTTAGTATGGTCAGGGCGTGAGTTGGGTGGGTTGTCTATGTTTGTCTATGATTTTCTATTTCTGTGTTTGGCCTGGTATGGTTCTCAATCAGAGGCAGCTGTCAATCATTGTCCCTGATTGAGAATCATTTTTAGGTAGCCTGTTCTGTGTTGTGGGTGATTGTTCCTGTGTGTGTTCACGTTACGGGACTGTTTCGTCTTTGTTCATTTTGTCGGTTTATTGTTTTTGTTCGTTAAAGTATTCTATTAAAATGGATAATCATCACGCTGCATTTTGGTCCTCCTCTCTTTCACCCGACGAAGAACGTTACAATATAGGCCCTAAAAAATGCTTAGTCAGTCATTTTTAACCTTCGCATAAGACACCTTGGTTTTCTACACAGGATGGTGTTTTACCCCGAACCCGGCTTAGTTTCCCAGATGCCAGGAAGATGAGACAATGAGGCATTGTTCTAAACTCTTCCTGCTCTCTCTACCGCGGATCACACACACCACAAGTTGTCTATGGAATGCTAGCTTTTAGGTTTTTATCACCAAGTCATTGTCAGCTCAAGCTATCTCTAGCAGACTAACTGCAGGAAGCTAGAGTGGGTTTACATCTTTACAAAAACATAATTAAACAGAACAGAAATGTCCTATTTGTTAAGTATTACTTAATAACTATTAATATTAAACAAATCAGGTAAATATGAAATTGTTCTATCACATTCCCCCATTTGAGAATAATTTCAATTTAAAAGTAAAATTAAAAGGTTTAAAAATAAATTTCTTTCTTTTAGTGCCTAATGAACATGACCCAGGTCAAGCATGATTAGATTAGTAGATCAGTAGATTAGGATTAGTAGATTAGGATTAGTAGATTAGGATCAGTTTCACTCTGAGAATAGTCTCAACATCGTACACGACTTAACACACACCAATACTGGCAGAATGTAAATTTATATTAACATACAATATAATTAACCCAATTAACTCTCTCATCAGGGTTATAATTACAGATGATTATCTCAATGCATTCTTAACCTAAATCACTATACATTTTGCAGTGTAGACTTCCCCCGTCAACCTGATACCCCAAATAACAATTTCAGACAAGTCTAAATCAATTACGGGCACAGTTGACCAACCCCCCCCTCTCCGGCACTCAATCTTCTGCCATTTCTTAATTTTTCTTCTTCAGATAGCTATTAATATTCACAGTTCAAAGTGGATGGCCCATGATAATGTCCCAATTTCAATGTCTCACCTGAACCCCACCACAACTCATTATGTCTTGTCAATTGACAAACAAGTGTACCAATGATATGAGAACGGATCTCTCTCTCTCCATGCTCACTCCAAGTGGACTTCTGTTTCACTCATAAGAGAAACAGGCTGTTGATACTTCAACTGGATGCTGTACACCGGTTGCTGGCTCAGACTCAGGTCTCTCGATAGAAGTGTTGCAGGACAGGGCAGTAGTGAATGCCATTTCTTCAGCTGGTTAGAGGGGATTTTGAGGTCCACTCCATTTGGCCAAATTATTCTTCCTATGCATCTAGATACCATCTCCACTATAACCTCAAGAAAGGACAAATCTGAACAACAATTCAGTTCAGTTCATTTCTGATTCAGGAAATCCAGACAAGCATTTCAAGAAATCCAAACAAATGATCTACTGTATGACAAATTATTACTACTACCAATATTCTTAATGCAAATCTCTAAAGCACATGTCAAAGAAAAATGTAAAAAATATCACATTCTGTTTAAACAACGTTTCACATTAACATACTGTCAACCTCATGGCAGAGTCATAGGATCAAGAAATTATCCCAATCATCCAGCAGACCCAATCTGGTGAGATTTATCAAAACAAAAACACAACAATGTAAAATACACTTCTTCCTATATCACTCAAGGTGTGTAAACTTCTATTCAAAACCTCAAAAATGTGTAATTATCCCATTTGGACACATGGCTCACCATAATGTGTAAAAACAACAACACTGCAAATCCAATTCTAATTACTACCCTTAATAACTCCATAAAGAAAAAATGGTACCCATAACGTGATTCAAGAAATGGAAAAATAGACTAGAGACAGGTCTATCCTCGTAGTCCTATTAGTTATAAAACTTCTCCGTAATTAGCAGAATTACAAATTACCTTCAAAGTAGTATTAAATATGACCTTTAAATCACCATCCAATGTCACTCGGCATTCCAGTGA
Source organism: Oncorhynchus masou masou (assembly GCF_036934945.1). NCBI lineage: Eukaryota > Metazoa > Chordata > Actinopteri > Salmoniformes > Salmonidae > Oncorhynchus > Oncorhynchus masou. The sequence goes on from NC_088212.1 coordinate 51,730,516, forward strand.
GGGAGATCAAACCACACTAGAAAGTCAGGACAGAGGTTAGAGGTCAGAGGTTAGAGGTCATTCAAACCCTTCAAAGAAGTGTTACTTTTTCTATTAGACCAATTATCTAAAAACAGTTAAACATGTCATACATTTCATATCCCAGGTTTACAGTAAGTTTCTTCAGTACATTTTTTATCAAAATAATTCACATGTTCAATTAAAACTCCATATGTGTGTGTGCCCCTTTAAGATACCTCGGCACTAATTCATATGCATAACCAGTGCATTGTGTGTGTGTGTGTGTGTGGTAAACCATATGGCAAAAAAAAATAAAAAGGGGCCAGGCCTTATTTAATTTGGTAACTGCTCTTTACCGCCGAATCCGGATACCTTTATACCTATAAAACTGCTGAATTTCAATAAAAAACTCTCACAAGACCATAGCCTCAGGAAACATTTCAAAGAGAGAGACAAATGACAACCCCCATTCTCCTGGAAGTGTCAATTTCTTTAAGCATTTACTATACTGATATCATAATCAGCAACCCAAAGGTTTTAACTACAAACAAAACATGATGATAATAATAAGTCCATTGTACTCCCTCAAATCATGAATTGTTCATTTTAATCTACCCCAATGTTTATGTGCTCTTAATTTAGCATGTGCTACCCTTAGTCACAATCCACTCCCATAACGTATTATATGATTGGTCTCTCTTTTCCATAACCATGTAAAAGTATCCTGGTATCCTTACTAGACTATTGTCCAATCAACAAGCTGATTCACCTTAGATTGTTCCTGTTAACCTTTATTTAACTAGGCAAGTCAGTTAAGAACAAATTCTTATTTACAATGACAGCCTACCCTGGCCAATGTTGGGCCAACTGTGCGCCTCCCTATGGGACTCAATCACGGCCAGATGTGATACAGCCTGGATTTGAACCAGGGTGTCTGTAGGGATGCCTCAAGCACTGAGATGCAGTGCCTTAGACCACTACGCCACTCGGGAGCACTAATACAGTGTTTCATTAAGTGGAATCGACACAGTCTAAAATAAACAAACGCATAACCCCTTTCCGGTAATCTAATCATTGCAATCGTTGCATTAATTTAGTAAAAATATAAACCTGTTGTATAACAAATGTAGAACCTTCAAAAAGTTGGTGCTGTTTTATTAGCTTAATATTCAATACTTATTTCAATCTACTTTAATTAATGGACACTGTTCCATGTAATGGAAACATAATACAATTTTAGAATACATTAACTTCCTGCTCAAATTCACTGGTGTTACCTAACTATAAAACCAAGCAGTAATAATCAGAAACTGTCAAAGAATGTTTCTCATACCTCTACTTCAAACGTCCCACTGCCTGCTTGCTTTCAACCGCAGCTAATCTTTTTTTACAATCTCATGGCTCAATCCCTCTACTCATCATTTAACCTTGTATTGAAACCTCAGCTTTTCAAATTACTAAAATATTGCATCATTAAAGTGCTATAAAAAAACATGAATAACATATTACCATTCATGTACTGTCAACACCCATTAAGTTTACATCAATCCTCAATATCAATGTCTTCATCACTGTCACCCATCGTAAGGTTTAGAAAACAAAAGAAATCAAACCATGATAATTCCCTCCATACTAGAAAAATATAGTGTAGTCTACCCTAACAATATTACTCTACATTTTTTATACCAACATCTGCTTCACACTCATTTAACGTCTATTATTTTAAGATGAACCTGTAATGCGCCAAATGTAGAAAATGCATCAGCCAATTCTTAATCAATCCAAACAATTCAAATGCGAAATTCTTACTTTCCAATTGACTTACTCTCCTGTGTTACATTCACTAGTTAAGGCTCTGCTCAATCAGTATCCCGCCCCTGTGAAGAGACATGGGTTATAAAACTATGAAAACACACCCTTCTCCCTCCACTATATAAAGCCTTGATGAAAATGTAACCTCCTGTTCCCGAGTACATTCGGATGACGATCCAATGTCAGAATGGTTCAGATAATAACTACAGAACGAAGACAACTTCAGCGTGAGCTTTGGTTGCAAATGGTATGAACTTTGAACTCTTATTCACTACAGGAGTGATACTTCCTAGCTGTTGAGTTAGCAACAGCAGCTCCATACGTGGGCTCGGAAAGAACAGACAGAGTATCCCTTCTACCACACAACAACGTTACTACAACGTATCCAATTTACCAGCCTAGACATTCTTCAAAGGACAAAGGGATCTGTTGGGCAATACGGCCTTCCATCTACCACCAACCTACCGAAGCACAGCTCAGAGTAAATATTTATTGCATTTTCCTTTTCCAAATGGGCGGAAATTAGAATGCATAAGATACTGTATTTAAGATAGAGACATCGTTTCTCCCTTTGTTCCTCAGTCTTCCCGCTCTTTCACTCAAACCCAGCCCCCTTTTCGTTTGTGTAACCAGCTGTCATATCTGTTCCGTCCGCTAGGGACGTTTTCCTTTATGACATAATTTGTAATCAAGATATGATTAATTCTGTGTATATGTCATTCTGTGTGATTAGTTAGGTATTTAGTAAATAAATAATTAAACCCAATTTTGTATTGCTGATTCAACTTGTTAGCCAGGGTTCGTGAAGATAACCAAGAATTTACAACTTTCAGAGAAGACTGAAATAAGGTGACGATTAATGTTGATGGCTATTGATGTAAAATATTACTAGGTCTTTAAGAGTTTATTCGGAAGATAACTGCTCTATAAATATTATTTCGTGGTGCCCTGACTTTCTAGTTAATTACATTTACATGATTAGCTCAATCAGGTAATATTAATTACAGAGAAAGGATTTTATAGAATAGCATGTCATATCACTTAATCCGGCATAGCCAAAGACACGACAACAAATTAAAGCTAGGAGGTCTGTACACACATCCTACCAATATGGGTGCCTGGATATGGGTGCCATATAGCCTCTACTTGACATACATTAGGTTCCTCCCTCCTCTTGAAAGGTATATGATTCTGATTCTCCACCACCATTCCTATTCCTGTCCCTTAGGCTATATCCATGAATGTTAATTTGCCCATCATTAACGGATGCATCCAAATGCATTTCGGTTAAAGCTAAAATAAAAATATTATTTATATTAACCAAGTTAAAAAAAACTAATGTATTTTGTTAGGAAGGCTACATATATTAACCTGGGCAATATGAAGTCCTTTCTTTGTCAAGTGTAGGACAATAGAGCATGTATTCGTTAAAGATGAAGTCATCATGATACACTACATCACACAAACTCAGATTTGAACATTGGATTAAAATAGCCAGGGAGTTACTCTAGAGTCCCGATACAGTTCCCGTTGATGTAAAGTTTATCCAGCACCAAGGAGACTCATTGATTCAGGCAACACTTTTCTTTCATGATGGGATACAGTTTCTTTTCTTCTTTCATTGATCTCTGAGGGGAAGTGATCATTCATTCCAAAAGCCGTGTCTCGAATTCTCTGGCCCTGCTCTTCGCCATTTCCTTTTGCTTAAAATGTTCAAAACATGCAATAATAGCCCGTGGCCTATTCCCAGAGGCGTTACCCATTCTATGGACTCTGGAGAATGTGACATTACGCTTGACATCTGTGGGTAGTTTCAGTTGAGTTGACATAAAGTCTCGGACAGTTTCCTCACAGCCTCTGCTGTTGTCATTCTTTGGTATCCCTGAGAAGATAATATTTTCCCGCATTGATTGACACTGTACATCAAGCAAGGTCTTTAAGCTGTTTGTTCTCCCTTTGCACCACCTCCACCTCGCCATGAATAGAGTCTATAGTACCCGTCAGCTTCATGTTCTCTTTCCTTTGTTGGATTCAACATTTTGAACATTGAGATATTAAAGACATGATAGATCAGACGCATAGTATATTGAGGAGTGAAAGAGACTGCGTCTCTGTAGAAAGACAGATAGCTGTGGAATGTGTTGGATGAGAAGATACCAATGTGTGAAACAGGGGAGACAGGTGGACATCTGTGGATTAGATGAAGGAGCGGTTGAGGTCAGGAGGTGAGGACAGATTCTCTTAAGGGAGCAATAAAGGTTTGGTATCCTGTTACCCTCCTTTATTAGCTTCCTGTAGAGCCATAAAATGTAAGGATTGGAGAGAGGGAGTGTCTTAAGTAGGATGTACATAACTGTGATGGAGAGAAATGTTTTGCTGTCTGAATACAGCTGTACAGAACCTTTCGGAATAATTAAACTTGGTTAAAGCTTCTCTAGTGTCCGTGGGTTATTTACTCGGAAAAATAAGAACCTAACACCTCAAATCATCAATCTGACATTGGCTAAATTGTAGACTAGCACATAATGCATTGATGTCCTCTCCTCCTTTCATTGATGGATTTCAGCAAGTCAACATCCATCTCCACGAACCTCTCCCCATGCGCCCCCTCTTGCTTGGGGATGGTTTGGTGCCATCTTTGATACCGCTTGGCCAACTTGGCTTTGGTTTGTTTTGTTGATTGTGTTTGTTATCCGAAACAGAGCTTGAATCGTCCGAAACCTGCAACAAGTTTCATTGAGCTCATGAATTGTTCAATCTCTTCAATGGATTCACAAGCATCCAGCGTGTTTGCAGGCAGAATAAAAAAAATAAAAAAACAACAGATGTATCTTTCCGGACCTATACAGGCCATCGGTAGATACACCCAATACAACAACAACAAAAAATTACGATTGTGTACTTCTGCCTGTTATATTGAACTATTTACGGCAAACAATTAACTTGAGATCAGACTACAGGAAGTGGTGATACGGTACCCTAGATCTATTGATGGGCCTGGCAGCTTTGATCAGCTCCTGTCCCTTCATCAAAGACACTGGTTGATCACACACAAACACAAACACACACAGAGCACTGAATACATTATAAATGGTGATTATGATTAGCATGGTGGAAGGAACCAACCTGATCGCTGCATTTCAGATATCATTATGTGTGAAGTGAAATAAAATTATAAACGCAGTGATCAGGCTGGTTCCACCAGGCTAGGTTATAAAGTTGAATTGGGACAGAACTCTAAACTGTTTTGACCTTTCACCAGATCAAATGTCACAAACCTGATTCAAGTATCCTTCCTTTTCCATTTACAGTATAGGATGCTCACAGTGAGAGCATGTTTGGTGATGAACGAGGGTCCCCTTACTGGTCTTCTCTATGTTGCATGTTTGGCTGCAAACTGGACATCTCCCGAACAACTGCAGCAATGTACTTCCTCAGGTTATGAAGTTATAAAGAAAGGACAATGTTTTTTGATAATGCACTTCACAACTAAAATGACTATACTATTTGTATCTGCTTGGCTGGGTGATTAACCTACTGGTTTATTAAACCGGGTATTTTTTTAATTGAACTTTTCACATAACACATATTACCGTTGTTGATGAAGTCGTCTGTGTCATCAAAGCAGTAACTCGGGTCAAGCTAATTCTAGGTTGTTCGTAGTTACTACAGCCACAAAGTGATAAATCTCGCATATTTCTACAATGTATCTTCTTAAAATGGGATTTTATACCTAACCTTAAACCACACTGCTAATCGTACGCCTACCCCTAACCTTAAGACAAAAAAACACACTAAAGTAGAGATAGGCAAATAGTTTAGCCAAGCTGACAGCAGCTAGTTAGCATAGCTTGGGGATAACTATCTGCAGCTGGCTAGCTTATCTAACGTTAGCCAGTGTCACATACACTCCCTCTCTGGCGCTCGAGGTCACCAGGCTGCTCATTATTACGTAAACCTGTTACCTTTGTTACACACACCAGCGCCTCATCAGACTCACCTGGCCTCCATCACCTGCCTGATTATACCTTCCCTATATATGTCACTCCCTTTGGTTCTTCCCCTAGGCATTATTGTTTCTGTTCTGTTGTTTCATGTCTGTACGCTACTCGTGTTTCTTGTTAGGTCCAAGTTTGTTTATTTATTAAATTATTCACTCCCTGAACCTTCTTCCCAACTCCCAGCATACACATTACAGAATAACACCTCACCAAAATGAAGCATCAGGGAGTGTTTTTTGTTGTTGTTGTTAGTGTAGGAGTGTTGCAACCGTACATGCCTCAGCTGGCTCGTCAGGCTTCCATGCCTCAGCCGGAACGTCAGGTTTCATGCCTCAGCTGGCTCAGCAGGCCCCCATGCCTCAGCTGCCTCAGCTGGCTTGTCAGGTTCCCGCTCCTCATCACCTTCCTGATTACTTTCCCCATATACATCAATATATGTCACTCCTTTTGGTTCTTTCCCTAGATGTTATTGTTTCTTTTCCTGTTACAGTTAGCTGATATTTCTCTGTCAAATCACAGTTTGATAATGCTAGCAATAACCGGTGTCTGGAATGTGTTTCATGAGACACTTGTTCTACAACACCGAGCTACTTGCTCAACGTCAACAGTGAAGAGGCGACTCCGGGATGCTGGCCTTCTAGGCAGAGTTTCTCTGTCCAGTGTCTGTGTTCTTTTGCCCATCTTAATCTTTTACTTTTATTGGTCAGTCTGAGATATGGCTTTTTATTTGCAACTCTGCCTGTGCTCACTTGAACAGGAAGGTGATGCAGCAAATTTTCTCATCAAACTTTTCCATCAAAGTTTGGCATTCTCTGGATTTATGGTGGTTTCAAGACAGCTGGAAACTCTGGAGAAAAAAAACAAGGTCGAATCATGACGGTCGGAGCTCTAGAAAGAGGCCAGAGTTCCTCACTTGGAATTCCGAGTTGGATGACAGTTTTTTCCCAGTCGGAGCTTGTTTTCTTTTACCCAGTTCCGAGTTTGAAGTTGTTTTGAACGTGGCAGAAGTCATGCTGGATTGACAGCATGGCCAATGTATTCAACCTTTTCTGACCTATGGTGTTGCATGTGAATGTTTTATCTTTTAAACTTGGAAAAGAGACCCTTAAACCCAGACTTGGACCACACACCCACTTCACTGAATAGCAGGCTAGTGATTGCTTAGCAACGCTTGCAGTTAGCCGCTGATTCCTCATTGTTGAATTTGTGATTTCCAACTTGTGTTAATGTTTATATCGAATGGCCGATAAGCACTGATACATTTGATCTATAACTTCTGTTCATATGACAAGTGTTGAAAACGATTTGCCAGTAGATTGTCAACGTGACTCATGATGATGACTGCTTGTCTAGCTTGCTTGCTAAGATTTTGAAAGTATGATATTGGCATGATCAGTCCGATCAAAGCTACAGTAGATATTACGTGATTTGATGTCATTTTATCTGTGGCCAATGACCTTGAGCCTTCTTGGATGGGTACTTCTAATGTACATTTACATTTAAGTCATTTAGCAGACGCTCTTATCCAGAGCGACTTACAAATTGGTGAATTCACCTTCTGACATCCAGTGGAACAGCCACTTTACAATAGTGCATCTAAATCATTTAAGGGGGGGTGAGAAGGATTACTTATCCTATCCTAGGTATTCCTTGAAGAGGTGGGGTTTCAGGTGTCTCCGGAAGGTGGTGATTGACTCCGCTGTCCTGGCGTCGTGAGGGAGTTTGTTCCACCATTGGGGGGCCAGAGCAGCGAACAGTTTTGACTGGGCTGAGCGGGAACTATACTTCCTCAGTGGTAGGGAGGCGAGCAGGCCAGAGGTGGATGAACGCAGTGCCCTTGTTTGGGTGTAGGGCCTGATCAGAGCCTGGAGGTACTGCGGTGCCGTTCCCCTCACAGCTCCGTAGGCAAGCACCATGGTCTTGTAGCGGATGCGAGCTTCAACTGGAAGCCAGTGGAGAGAGCGGAGGAGCGGGGTGACGTGAGAGAACTTGGGAAGGTTGAACACCAGACGGGCTGCGGCGTTCTGGATGAGTTGTAGGGGTTTAATGGCACAGGCAGGGAGCCCAGCCAACAGCGAGTTGCAGTAATCCAGACGGGAGATGACAAGTGCCTGGATTAGGACCTGCGCCGCTTCCTGTGTGAGGCAGGGTCGTACTCTGCGGATGTTGTAGAGCATGAACCTACAGGAACGGGCCACCGCCATGATGTTAGTTGAGAACGACAGGGTGTTGTCCAGGATCACGCCAAGGTTCTTAGCGCTCTGGGAGGAGGACACAATGGAGTTGTCAACCGTGATGGCGAGATCATGGAACGGGCAGTCCTTCCCCGGGAGGAAGAGCAGCTCCGTCTTGCCGAGGTTCAGCTTGAGGTGGTGATCCGTCATCCACACTGATATGTCTGCCAGACATGCAGAGATGCGATTCACCACCTGGTCATCAGAAGGGGGAAAGGAGAAGATTAATTGTGTGTCGTCTGCATAGCAATGATAGGAGAGACCATGTGAGGTTATGACAGAGCCAAGTGACTTGGTGTATAGCGAGAATAGGAGAGGGCCTAGAACAGAGCCCTGGGGGACACCAGTGGTGAGAGCGCGTGGCGAGGAGACAGATTCTCGCCACGCCACCTGGTAGGAGCGACCTGTCAGGTAGGACGCAATCCAAGCGTGGGCCGCGCCGGAGATGCCCAACTCGGAGAGGGTGGAGAGGAGGATCTGATGGTTCACAGTATCGAAGGCAGCCGATAGGTCTAGAAGGATGAGAGCAGAGGAGAGAGAGTTAGCTTTAGCAGTGCGGAGCGCCTCCGTGATACAGAGAAGAGCAGTCTCAGTTGAATGACTAGTCTTGAAACCTGACTGATTTGGATCAAGAAGGTCATTCTGAGAGAGATAGCGGGAGAGCTGGCCAAGGACGGCACGTTCAAGAGTTTTGGAGAGAAAAGAAAGAAGGGATACTGGTCTGTAGTTGTTGACATCGGAGGGATCGAGTGTAGGTTTTTTCAGAAGGGGTGCAACTCTCGCTCTCTTGAAGACGGAAGGGACGTAGCCAGCGGTCAGGGATGAGTTGATGAGCGAGGTGAGGTAAGGGAGAAGGTCTCCGGAAATGGTCTGGAGAAGAGAGGAGGGGATAGGGTCAAGCGGGCAGGTTGTTGGGTGGCCGGCCGTCACAATAAGCGAGATTTCATCTGGAGAGAGGGGAGAAAGAGGTCAGAGCACAGGGTAGGGCAGTGTGAGCAGAACCAGAGGTGTCGTTTGACTTAGCAAACGAGGATCGGATGTCGTCGACCTTCTTTTCAAAATGGTTGACGAAGTCATCTGCAGAGAGGGAGGAGGGGGGGAGGGGGAGGAGGATTCAGGAGGGAGGAGAAGGTGGCAAAGAGCTTCCTAGGGTTAGAGGCAGATGCTTGGAATTTAGAGTGATAGAAAGTGGCTTTAGCAGCAGAGACAGAGGAGGAAAATGTAGAGAGGAGGGAGTGAAAGGATGCCAGGTCTGCAGGGAGGCGAGTTTTCCTCCATTTCCGCTCGGCTGCCCGGAGCCCTGTTCTGTAAATCTATGGCAGCACCCAGGGGCTAGAATTTTCCAGCTCTCCCCATAGATTTTGCTGCGACGTAGTGTCCCCATGAGTGACAGAACACTGAGCCAATCACTGACGCAACTAGAGAACATTACCAACCCCTACGCTCCTTATTTTCCGCTGGCTGTCCCACCGTCACAGAAAGCACTGAGCTAGGCTGAAATACATGCTTTTCTCAAGAAAGCAAAAAAAAAGGAAAATTATTGTATGCAGCTTCATTAACTCAATTATACATTTTTTTTTACATTGGTTGCAAACTGATATTGGGCTCAAAACAGGTGGGGCTCAAAACAAGTGGGGCTCTGCCTTACCTGCCCTGAACGACGGGTCACCAATGGTCTTGGAGAGCTGAAAGATGACCAACACTATTAGAATGCTACATTATCTTCAGTTCAAGAAGTGGCATTACTAATAACGAGGACAATTCTCTCTAATTCCTTCACTACCATTGTTAGTGAAAAGATGACTTCCTGTGATAATCGGTCTAGAGTGAAGTTCCCCATGAATCTGTACCAAGGGGAAACTTCACCCCAGTGTAATAATCATGAAGAGCTAAACTGATTATACTGAGAGTTCGTCCTCACCATCACTTTGATTTTGTGACAGTAGTGAGTGGTCGAATGTCTTCGGTCTATTAGAGAACTAAACAGAGTATATGACATTGTTCTGATAAGATATTATATCCTATGGCTCAAGTGTTATAAATGTGTATCTAAGTATAACTGTAACCTATTGGTAGTATTTATGCAGCAGCCCATACTACAACTCCAAAATAAACTGACTGTTGTTGTGGCAACTGTTAAAATAAGATTTGAGCAGTTTTCATACCTCTCAAGTGCTAATTTTGTTCTTCCAGATTCAATGTCTATTGACAGTGTTTGACCAGAAGCAGGTCTCCTATTTCTGCTATGTTTGTCTTCTCCCACATTTTCTGCATCTGAACTGTAAGATATTAATGAAGTCAATAAAGATTAGGCTATTACAAAGTTAAGAGTTGTTGTTACCGTGTGGTAGGCTATCCTGCGCATATTGTTCCATATTTGACAATTAACTCATCACCACAATCTCAATGACATACAAATATGGAAAGGTTCATTCAGTATTATTAAATAAGGAGCTCTTCGAACATCAAATAGCCTACTTAAGTGAATGTGAGATTAAAATGTAAATAAATAAAAATTATTCTTAATATCATTGTTCGAAATCAAAATAAAACATTAAGACCACATAAATATTGATTTGACTACATTTTAAAATTGATCGAAATAAGGTAGCCTATTTTTGAGGTAAAATGAATGCACATCAACCTACTAATAATCTCTCTCGTCATTCTTGAGGTTTCCTTTAGTGCATTTTCTAACTTCCTCGGGTGCCGCTAAATCGTTTTGAGGTTGTTTGGTTATCATTGTTCGCTTCAAGAGATAGATCTACTGCTGACCTGCACCTTAGTGTCACGTTCGTCATAATGATTGGACCAAGGCGCAGCGTGCGTAGAGTTCCAAATATTTTAATAAATCGAAACTCAACAAAACAACAAAAAAGCACAAGCGAAACGTGACGTGACGCTAACAGTGCTACTAGGCAACTATACATAGTCAAGATCCCATAAAGCACAATGGGAAATTGGCTACCTAAATATGATCCCCAATCAGAGAGAACGATAAACAGCTGCCTCTGATTGGGAACCATACTAGGCCAACATAGAAATACAATACACCTAGATAACCCAGCGCAGTACTGGTCAGGTACCGTGTTATGCGGTTAAGCACACTGTGTCGCCAGTACGCGCTCATAGCCCGGTTCGCTATAGGCCATTCCCCCGCAAGTGCCATGCGAGAGTTGGCATCCAGCCAGGCGTATTGTGCCAGCCCAGCTTGTTTTGTCTCCGGTACGCCGTTTCGGCCCAGGGTATCCTGCGCCGGCTCTGCGTACTGTGTCTCCGGGGCGCTGGGAGGGTGCAGTGCGTCCTATGCCTGCACTCCGCCCATGCCAGGTGAATGTGGGTATTGAGCCTAAGGGAGAGGTGCGAGTGGTATGCACCAGATCTCCAGTGCTCACCCACAGCCCGGTTCAACTTGTGCCTGCACTCTAGAGGGTCCTGGCTAAAGTGGTCATCCAGCCTGGAAAAGTGGTGCCAAGGCTGCGCACTAGAGCTCCAGTGCTCCCCCACAGCCCGGTTCATCCGGTGCCTCCTCCACGCACCAGGCCTCCAGTAGGTCTTCCCAGCCTGGTGGGTCCTGTGGAAGCCCCACGCACCAGGCTGTCTCTCCGTCTCCTCCCTCCAGGTTCTCCAGACCGTCCGGAGCTGCCAGAGCCACCCATCTGTCCGGAGCTGCCAGAGCCGCCCGTCTGTCAGGAGCTGCCAGAGCCGGCCATCAGTCAGGAGCTGCCAGAGCCGCCTGTCTGTCAGGAGCTGCCAGAGCCGCCCGTCAGTCAGGAGCTGCCAGAGCCACCCGTCAGTCAGGAGCTGCCAGAGCCGCCATCAGTCAGGAGCTGCCAGAGCCGCCCGTCACTCCGGCGCTGCCAGAGCCGCCCTTCACTCCAGCGCTGCCAGAGTCGCCCTGCACTCCGGCCCCGCCGGAGTCTCCCGCCTGTCCGGTGCTGCCGGAGCCTCCCGTCTATTCGGGGCCCGCTGCAAGGGTCCCCAGTCCGAAGTCAGAGCCGAGGGTCGCCACTCCAAAGGCACCACTTAGTTGGGCCAAGACTATGGTGGAGTGGGGTCCACGTCCCGCGCCAGAGCCGCCACCGCGGACAGATGCCCACCCAGACCCTCCCCTATGGGTTTAGGTTTTGCGGCCGGAGTCCGCAGCTTTGGGAGGGGGGTACTGTCACGTCCTGACTTTAGTTCCTTTTTATGTCTCTGTTTTAGTTTGGTCAGGGCGTGAGTTGTGGTGGGCATTCTATGTTGTTTATTCTAGGTTTTGTATTTCTGTGTTTGGCCTGGTATGGTTCCCAATTAGAGGCAGCTGTCGATCATTGTCTCTGATTGAGAACCATACTTAGTCAGCCTGTTTTCCCATTATGGGTTGTGGGTAGTTGTTTTCTATGTCTGTGTTTTACCATACAGAACTGTTTCGGTTTTCATTTATTTCTCTTGTTCTTTTGTATTCAGTGTTAATTTATATTTCATTAAAATATGGACACTTACCACTCTGCGCATTGGTCCGATCTTTTCTTACTCCTCCTCAGAAGAGGAGGAAAACCGTTACACATACTGTATAACACCTGCCCCATGAAAGTATTTTGGCCAAATTGAAAATGCATAAGATAGTTTTATAGCTGACCCAACACAATATGCCTAATAAGTAGGCCTAGACTACCGTAATATTTGCTTACTGAACTGAGATGGAAGACAAAGTCCCTTCAACAAGTGTGTATTGTGTAAACCTACAGTAGATGGCAGGCTGACACATTGTACAAATAACCCTCTGTATAGTTTCGTATTGGCATTATGTTGGTGTGCATAGAAATCATACAGAAGACTTCCAGTCTTGATAATCTCGCCATTTTAGCACATACAAACATGTGGAGGAAAGGGATGATTGTCTCAGAAACGTAGCATGATGTTACAGGTTTTCATATGTAGATGTAAAGCACCAAACAGACACACAGCCTACTGAAAATGGTCAAATAACATACCGTAACAACACCAGCCGGGGGTAGGCGGAGAGAAGATATTATCTTATCTTAAGATATTTCTCCATTGAAGAGATAAGAGGTTGCAAATCAAAGACTGCTCCGATGGGCTTCTGCATAAGTGATCTGACAGCTGAACTACAACAACTGAGTCTTGCCCCATATTTGTTATGCGTCAGTAAGTGATTGACCACTCATAGGCAGCATTGGAAATGTTAACAGGTTCATGTACACCTGGTCCCAGACAAAGGCATTTTGAAGATGTTAACTTCAATGAATTACTGATATTTCATTAATATAGTTATCAATGTTTAGGAAAGGACTACAGTGACAACCAACATAATGATAAATTAGAATAATTGTTTTAAATGGAATGGAGTAAAGCCTTTTCACTTCACTGTAAGTGGTAAATACAAAAAGATAAGTGATGTTAAACCCAATATCTGTCATTGTGCAAAAGCAGTTTATACATCAATTCAGTCAATTGTGGTTTCCTCTGTACAGTAATGTTAGAACAGCCATATCTACACAATCACATTCAATATTGAATCAGTACTTCAAATCCCTGCTATAGGGACAACAGGAGTGACTATTGACAGGTATTGTTTTGTTAGGCATCCCTGGATACTTCCCTATTTGAGCGGTGAATCTAATGGTTTGCTAGCTGTTGACTGTTGAGCTTTATTCTAGAGCGTGATGGGCTTAAAGAGAAGAAACATATAAGTGGTTTGACACAGTTGCTCGGATGCAAGGCTTGGCAGACAGAGGGGAATTCTTGTCAAGTGGTTGGCTGGGCAATATGGTAGACTCAATATGACAATGCCATGAGGCACACTAGGGAGAAGTCACACCCTTTTTCTGCAGAATACACATTTGGCCATGTTGGTAGCTTATAAGCTATAAGTTAATGTATAGAAATCTCACAAACATAATTATTTGCATGTTAGTGTTAACAGTGTGAAATCATATGTGTTACAAATGTAGTGGCCCTATCACAACCCCCAGTGCCCTTGTCAAGAGGTTAGGACCTCTTGATGTAATGGCTAAGGTGTTTGACTGACAGTCGCAGGTCTGCCAGAAGGCACAAAGCCCAACTAGCAACTAGATTGAACGACACAGGTGTATTGAATCTTTATGAGTTTTGAGCTGGATGTGGCTCTGTCCATTGGCCGTGTTGCTGAAATCGCTGATCCTTGTTTTACCTAGCACTGATTGCGGTACTGTCCAGGTTGCTGAAACATTATTTACGTGTGTGCTGGTTTCATTGCACAACTTGGAGTTACCGTTAGATTTCCTTTATTTTACCTGCAGCCTTTCCCAAACAGTTAGAATAGGAAAAGGGAATATAGCGACCTTAGTATATCTTAGTAGGCCTTAGCCTGTGACATCTTGGTGTAATGGCTAAGGTACCCAGGTTTGAGACACCATCGGGCTATGGCAGGATACATTGAGCAATTTTGCACAACAGGAGGTGTCCTCATAACCCCATGGGGTATATTACACCACAATACTTTTGGTTGTTTTTTTAAATATTCTATTGATTAAATGAGATATACTGTAGGTCTACACTGAACCGAAGGTAGCCTAATGACAATTTATACAGGATGGAAGGCATCTGACTATGACTTCCTTTTGTGAAGTCAGGGGGTATCACCGTTTTTCTGTCATAATTCAAGTCAATTTCACAATAGAATACTGTTAACCAGCTAGGCTGTCACGCAGCCTACTACTCCCGTCAGTGACTGCGGTTGGCAATTTGAGGATTGACTTGAATGCTGATTTGAGGAGAGATCGACAAAGACAGGAGATTAGTGGATTTTTTTAAAGGAAAAAATGGGACGATGACGGATTGTGAGGAGCTGTCCAATTGTTCAAACGCATCTGCTTTATCAGACAGAATAACAATTCCCTCCGTTCAAATCCAGGGACACTTCATCAAGGAATCGAGGAAATATAGATTCAAACAAAGCAAAACTTCTAAGGGTTTTGAGCCGTCGGTCCTCGCACTGTGTGGTATCGCTGAGAGGACGCCCCATAGAGGCATTTGAAATGAATTCAGCACTGGGCCAGGCGGTCAGCAACCCAAAGTCGAGTGATGTAACCGTTTCATGCGCCAAAGGCAAAGAGGAAAAAAAGGGAAAAAATCTAATCAGAGGCTGGAAAAGGGAGAGGGATGCTTTCAGGACGAGGAAAGAGAAACATGATGGTCAAAGAAGTCCCATCTTAAATTCTATACCAGACCATTTATGCACCCTCGGAAGCAAAGCGAATCCGTGTCATTGTGCAGGGGGCAGAATGGAAGACATTACCAAAAACGGTTTGGATTGTGGAATAAAGGGCAGCGCTATTGTTGTGAGGAAGAATGACGACACTGTCACAACGGCAAAGAAACTGAGAACAGAAAAGGTAAGCTTAATGCACGTTTTAAAACATGTAGGCTACCAATCATTATCTTATTATCTTAATTGCCGTGGAATATTTTTTTCAGAAGAAAGGTAGCCTAACAGGATTACTTGGCAGATGTTTTATGCATGAGTAAGGTAGCAGCCTAATAGAGATACAGTTATATCATGGTAATCCTTTATGTGCACAGAATACACACAGCTGTTCAAGAATGCAGTTCCAAGGGCCCAGGCCAGAACATCCCCCCAAAATATAGGCTAAGAATGACAAACGAATATATAATGTACAGTGATGTGGCTACAAAACACGACCACACTATTATTTACAATATATGATGTTATTTACAATATGGACAATGATTTTATAATGAATATAATGACAAGGTACCCTAAGCACACACGCAAGCAGAGAGGTTTTGCATAGCTGTGACATGTGAAAGGCTATAACCAGATGTAAACCTGGGGAATCACCATAATCTCAGACCCATCAGTTGTATCCTAACCCGATTAGTTTATTTTATTAGCATGTCCTCTATTTTGTTTATAATATAACTGAATCTCCACAAACAAAAGGAAGGGAAGTTTCTTCGGGTACTAATTTTTTGTGTATCCTTTTACAGTTTCTGTAATTTATGGTTAATGTTAATGCTATTGGAGTCTGTTGCCCACCATTGATTGTTCTCAGGGAACAGTCCCACACTCCACAATTTTTACCTGAGTCTTTTCATTTGATTTATCTTAAATAGCTTAGTAGGGACACCACAAAGTCCCAACCTACATAGGCAGTTGTTTTTTTTCTAATGATTTAATCTAATTTGTTACAAGAAAAGACGCCTATCTTTCTCCATGACAGATGCCACCAGTAATCAGTGTTTTTCACTCAGCAGCAGGGGAAGTGGAGTGTGTGAACGGTAGCCATCTTTTCTCCCTGCTCTTGGCTATCAGCTCCTCACCGTGCTGCATATTAAATTCACACATAGCCTGTAACAATGAACGCTTGTGTTGCTTTTATGGTTACAAGACAAGGCATTCGTGATGAAGACAAGCCCTAGGTTTTTGACTCATCATTGTGGTCAATGTTTGAGATGTTTGCTGAGTGATTCTGTCTGAGGGAGGGAGGGTACATGACTGTGGCATTGCATCTTGCAATCAAAGCAGGGGAGCATGCATCAGTCTTTGTTTTTGTCCCTTCATAGGTATCTGATCAGACACAAACAACCCTGTAGGAATGACTTCTCTTTCAAATGATGTTATATGCATACATTAACATTTAAAAATTACATAACAGATTTAGTCAGAAGTACAAACATGTTCAGCACTGCATATAAACCTAAATAGCACAAATACATGAATGACAATCTTTTTGCAGTTACAACACAAAGCAATAGTATTGCTTGTTCTTTTTCATTTGTTTTTCAGGTCATGCAGAAATGCTATTTTCATTGAATATTTCATCAAACTGCTGAAATGTGTACATCACTGGTATTCAAAGATACATATATTTTTTTGATGATTAATTGTCAATAGCTGTTTGTAATTTTATGAAATTACCAATAGGCTTTGGAAAACAACACTTTCCTTTGTTTATTACCATCCCTATGATGAACATAGATATGAGATTATTTATGAATTAAAAGTCAGGATGCTTAAAGGCCCAGTGCAATCCAAATTATTTTTTTCTCTGTGTTTTGTATCATACAGTGCCTTGCAAATGTATTCATCCCCCTTGGCGTTTTTCCTATTTTGTTGCATTTACAACCAGTAATTTAAATAGATTCTTATTTGGATTTCATGTAATGGACACACACAAAATAGTCAAAATTGGTGAAGTGAAATGAGAAACATAACACAAAATAAAAAACAGAAAAGTGGTGCGTGCCCCCCCTTTACTATGAAGCCCATAAATAAGATTTAGTGCAACCAATTACCTTCAGAAGACACATAATTAGTTAAATAAAGTCCACCTGTGTGCAATCTAAGTGTCACATGATCTGTCACATGTTCTCGGTATATATACACCTGTTCGGAAAGGCCCCAGAGTCTGCAACACCACTAAGCAAGTGTCACTACCAAGCAAGCGAGACCATAAAGACCAAGGAGCTCTCCAAACAGGTCAGGGACAAAGTTGTGGAGAATTTCAGATCAAGGTTGGGTTATAAAAAAAGATCAGAAACTTTGAGCATCCCACAGAGCACCATTAAATCCATTTTAAAAAAATGGAAAGAATATGGCACCACAACCAACCTGCCAAGAGGGGGCTGCCCACCAAACTCATAAACCAAACAAGGAGGGCATTAATCAGAGAGGCAACAAAGAGACTAAAGATAACACTGAAGGGGCTGCAAAGCTCCACAGCATAGATTGGAGTATCTGTCCATAGGACCACTTTAAGCCGTACACTCCACAGAGCTGGGCTTTATGGAAGAGTGGCCAGAAAAAAGCAATTTCTTAAAGAACATAATAAGCAAAAATGTTTGGTTTTTGCTAAAAGACATGTGGGAGACTCCCCAAACATATGGAAGAAGGTACTCTGGTCAGATAGATTTAAAATTGAGCTTTTTGGCCATCAAGGAAAACACATTGTCTGGCGCAAACCCAACACCTCTCATCAACCCGAGAACATCATGCATGGTGGTGGCAGTATCATGCTTTGGGGATGTTTTTCATCGGCAGGGACTGGGAAACTGGTCAGAATTGAAGAATAGCGCTAAATACAGGGAAATTCTTAAGGGAAACCTGTTTCAGTCTTGCAGAGATTTGAGACTGGGACGGAGGTTCATCTTCCAGCAGGACATTGACCCTAAGCATACTGCTAAAGCAACACTCAATTGGTTTAAGGTGAAACATTTAATTGTCTTGGAAAGGCCTAGTCAAAGCCCAGATCTCAATCCAATTGAGAATCTGTGGTATGACTTAAAGATTGCTGTACACCAACGGAAACCCATCCAATTTGAAGGGGAAGGAGCCATTTTGCCTTGAAGAATGGGCAAAAATCCCAGTGGCTAGATGTGCCAAGCCTATAGAGACATACCCCAAGAGACTTGCAGCTGTAATCGCTGCAAAAGGTGGCTCTACAAAGTATTGACTTTGGAGGGGTGAATAGTTATGCATGCTCAAGTTCTGTTTGTTTTTTTATTATTTCTTGTTTGTTTTACAATAAAAAATATTTTGCATCTTCAAAGTGGTAGGCATGTTGTGTAAATCAAATGATACAAACCACCCCAAAATCGATTTTAATTCCAGGTTGTAAGGCAACAAAATAGGAAAAATGCCAAGGGGGGTGAATACTTCCACAAGCCACTGTATTGTACAACAGCTGGTGAAACGAACACTGTAACATGTGAAACAAATGTGATCAGTGTTATTTTCTGATAGTTTCTGGTAGAAAATTCACTCTATACAGGACCTTCTAATCCGCCTGTTTGCATGGGTGGGAGTTTCGGCTTGCATGATGACATCACCAGGCGGGAAATTGGTTAATAGACCAATAACAAAAAGAGTTCCAAAGCTCTCTCCTAATAACAGCTAGTTTTAAGTTTCCCCTCCCCACTCAAACCACTCCAAGACAGTCCTAGTAAAATTCTTGCTTGAGAATTTTTTTGTTGTTGCTAAAAAGCTATATAATTCTTATGATTTTATTGATGGAAAACTATTACAGTAAGATACATAGAAATGATTTGATATTGATGTAAAAACGGCTGCTTTGGGCCTTTTATGTTGATAAGTCAGAGGTGATATTTGACTCCTCCTCCTTTCTGTAGGTGGATTCAATGTTTACAGTGCCTGCACCCCCGCCACCCGGCCCTCAAAGCCCAATGTCCAATGCCCCCTTCTCTTCACCCATCTCAAAGCAACTTCTGGTGAGGACCAGATCCATAGGAACCAACACACAAGATGGAGGGACAGACACCGATTCATGTCTCCCTGGCCCTTGTCAGCCAGGCACCAGTGTCAACCTGGAGGGCATTGTGTGGCATGAGACTGAGGAAGGTGAGGATTCCATTCCTCCAGCTCTCCTAAAATTTCAGCATTCCACGATGTGGTCCAGCATGTACATGATTGACCATGAATGAAAGGCTGGTACAGTCGCTTATATCAGTGGGCATAAAACAGTTAATTGACGGTAATATTATTAACGGTAAGCCAGTATTAATAATTATCATCTGATCAAAGGTAGGCCTTAGCCTTGCGGAGATGTAAACATAACCGTATTTACAGTAGCCCAAAACCGAGAGGCTGGATTTAATCTACTTCACTGAAGAAAGCAACATTGCTGGCTCACTTGAGTACTAGAGTGTCACTTATAAAACTGAATTTGGTCTTTGCACACGGCCAACAAAGTGATTTGTGAGCTAGAAAATGCTTTTGTATTCAAGGCTGGTTTTAATTAAAGGATCTCTGCTGATGTAACAGTGTAACAGACCATGAGAGAATTCATCTGATGTGTGTTCTGTTTTTAAGAGGCCTATTATTCCTGTAAAACTCGGATTTGAAGAGAAAGGCTGTTGCCGTCTTATTTGGAAGCTATGCCATGGGACCTCCCTAGTAAGACACCTTAGCGTTTGAGGGCTGCAGAGATGCCGAGTGCATATTGATTAGGCAAATGCTAATTGCAGACCACCATCTTAATGTCCCCGACTGTGAGCTAGATTTTGATGTATGCATATCAAAATGCAATTGAGGGGTTTGATTTTATTTTCAGGAATGTTGGTTAATGTATATTAATTGAAAAACACATGTTGTGAAAGAGAGAGTTGAGTTATTTTTGGGGGGCTAGTGAAAAGACGGACATGATTTTGTTTGAAATACTGAACATTGCAAGGTCATTTTATTTTAGAAACAAATAATATATATCCACTCCAAACAACAG
This sequence comes from Oncorhynchus masou masou, assembly GCF_036934945.1. Lineage (NCBI taxonomy): Eukaryota > Metazoa > Chordata > Actinopteri > Salmoniformes > Salmonidae > Oncorhynchus > Oncorhynchus masou. Next base: position 51,750,808 of record NC_088212.1, read on the forward strand.
AACTCCAGTAGAAAAAGTATCCCGATTGGGTTTAAAACAGTTACATGTAATAAAGTATCAATCCATAAATAAATCCATATTAAAATAGTCCTTTGTTTGAACTATATTGTACAAATATAACATTAGTGATTTATTGTATCCAGGGGATGAACAGTGTATATACACTGTGTGTTTTCCTTTTGGAAAGATTTTACAGGTTTCTTTTCATTAGGATAAATCAATCTTTTTGAATTGCATTCTATACATTTTAGGGAAGGATTTAAGGAAGAATAAGGACATTGAAAGTCGTTTGCATTAAGTTGCTGATCAAGGTTGGATGGATGGATTCTTATTGTTTGAGTTACACTGCCCGCCAGGGGTTAGCCTACATTATTTTATTTAACTAGGCAAGTCAGTTAAAAACAAATTCTTATTTACAATGACGGCCTATCCCAGCCAAACCCTAACCCAGATGACGCAGGGCCAATTGTGAGCCGCCCTATGGGACCCCCAATCACGGCTGGTTGTGATACAGCCTGGAATCAAACCAGGGTCTGTAGTGATGCCTCTAGCACTGAGATGCAGTGGCTTAGACCGCTGCACCACTCGGGAGCCCCCTAACCCAAATTGAATGCGATTACATTCCTAAGTGTGGAAAAAATATTTAGAGAAACGTAACTTATGATTGGACAGACAAATATCATGGAAATGATTCACAAAATGACTCACTTTCGCACCAGCTGCGAAAACCATATGGAACGTTCCATCCACCTGGACAATGGATATAGAGCATCTTGGGGGGGGGTAAACGAGTGTGCTGGATATCACATTTAGCAATAAAACACATTATAAAGCACACCTAAACTAAATGTTTGAAAGTTTGATAACAGCCATAATTCATGCACATAGAAAGGGACCCATGAGCATTAATTTCAAATGACAAAAAGCACATATGAAAAGTTGGCATTTATTGTGTTTTGGACATAAACCCTTCAATTGCAGAGCTCATTCAAATTGTCACAACAACAAGACATTTCGGTTTACAGTTCACAGATTTTAGTGTTTACTTTCAAGAAAATTAGACTAGAATCCAAACTACTTTATATGGCTATTTGCCAAGGCAAGATAAAGGTGTAATATGTTTTCATACAAATCACTTCTGTAAAAGCATTTGAATATACACGGTACAGTGAAATAATAATGTGCAATATCTATTTGATTCTAGAATATCTTCATTCTCGACTTTTGGTTGTCTTGGAGAAATCACAGAGGGCGATTGGCTTTTAAAATGTTATTCATTCTTTGTGTAAAAAAAATGTAAATTACATAATTCAGCCTTCTTCGTGCTGTGGTAAGTACAAGGCTGTATCCCACATTGTACTCTATTCCCTATATATAGTGTACTACATGGGCCCTGGTCAAAATAATTGCACAATATAGGGAATAGGGTGCCATTTGGGACATAGACCAAGCCTCCATAAAAGCCACAAAAGGAGGATCCCATCTATCAGTCTGATGTCATTTAATCTGATAAAAAGTTATCACAATGCCATCATGGTTGTCAACTGGACCTCCATCCATGCCACAGTTCAAAGCACATCATTTTAAAATCTCTTTAATGTAACATGCTCCTTTTTGCTTTTTGAATTGTAGGTGTCCTTGTAGTCAATGTAACATGGAGAAAAAGAACCTATGTGGGGACTCTTTTGGACTGTACCAAGCATGACTGGGCACCACCCAGGTAATAATAAATATTCATCATTTGTTGTATTGTATTGAAAAATAGTATATGAGTAGCCTATTTTGTTTTAGCCTTTTCTGTTGCCAAGAAAGCTGTCAGTGACTATGTTTGTTGCATGTCATTACCATTGTAAGTATTCAATAATGAGTACTTATGTAATTTTTGATGGATTTGATTGATTGATTTTATTTCCGTGTCATACACCAATTTTGTATGGTTTACTATATATACACTACCATTCAAAAGTTTTGGTTCACTTAGAAATGTCCTTGTTTTTGAAAGGAAAACATTTTTTGGTCCATTAAAATAACATCAAGTTGATCAGAAATACAGTGTAGACATGTTAATGTTGTAAATTACTATTGTAGCTGGAAACGTCTGATTTGCAATGGAATATCTACATAGGCGTACAGAGGCCCATTATCAGCAACTGTCACTCCTGTGTTCCAATGGCACGTTATGATAGCTAATCAAAGTTTATCATTTTAAAAGGCTAATTGATCATTAGAAACCCCTTTTGCAATTGTTAGCACAGCTGAAAACTGTTATTCTGATTGAAGAAGCAATACAACTGGCCTTCTTTAGACTAGTTGAGTATCTGGAGCATCAGCATTTGTGGGTTCGATTACAGGCTCAAAATAGCCAGAAACAAAGAACTTTCTTCTGAAACTCGTCTATTCTTGTTCTGAGAAATGAAGGCTATTCCATTCGAGAAATTTCCAAGAAATTGAAGATCTCATACAACGCTGTGTACTACTCCCTTCACAGAACAGCTAAAAATGTCTCTAACCAGAATAGAAAGAGGAGTGGGAAGCCCCGGTGCACAACTGAGCAAGATCACAAGGACATTAGAGTGTCTAGTTTGAGGAATAGACGCCTCACAAGTCCTCAACTGGCAGCTTCATTAAATAGTACCCACAAAACACCAGTCTCAACGTCAACAGTGAAGAGGCGACTCCGGGATGTTGGCCTTCTAGGCAGAGGTCCTCTGTCCAATGTCTGTGTTCTTTTGCCCATCTTAATCTTTTATTTTTATTGGCCAGTCTGAGATATGACTTTTTCTTTGCAACTCTGCCTAGAAGGCCAGCATCCCAGAGTTACCTCTTCACTGTTGATGTTAAGACTGGTGTTTTGCGGAACTATTTAATGAAGCTGCCAGTTGAGGACTTCGAAGGCGTCTGTTTCTCAAACTAGACACTCTAATGTACATGTCCTCTTGCTCAGTTGTGCACTGGGGCCTCCCACTCCTCTTTCTATTCTGGTTAGAGACAGTTTGTGCTGTTCTGTAAAATTAGCAGTACACAGCGTTGTACGAGAACTTCAGTTTATTGGCAATTTCTCACATGGAATATCTTTAATTTCTCAGAACAAGAATAGACTGACAAGTTTAAGAAGAAAGTTCTTCTTGGTTTCTGGCTATTTTGAGCCCATAATCAAACCCACAAATGCTGATGCTCCAGATACTCAACTAGTCCAAAGAAGTTTTATTGCTTTTTTAATCAGTACAACAGTTTTCAACTGTGCTAAAATAATTGCAAAAGGGTTTTATAATGATCAATTAGCCTTTTAAAATTATAAACTTGGATTAGCTCACATAACGTGCCATTGGAACACAGGAGTGATGTTTGCTGATAATGGGCCTCTGTACGCCTATGTAGATATTCCATAACAAATAAAATGTTTCCAGCTACAATAGTCATTTTCAACATTAACAATGTTTTCACTGTATTTCTAATCAACTTGATGTTATTTTAATGGACAAAAAATGAGCTTGTCTTTCAAAAACAAGGACATTTCTAAGTGACCCCAAACTTTTGAACGGTAGTGTATATATATATATATATATATATATGTATATATTTTCTTCTTCTAGATTTTGTGAGTCACCATCCAGTGACTCTGATCTGCCAGGTGGCCGTGGCCGTGGTAAAAGGATGCGACTGGCCATCCCGGATCGACCCTGTGTTGAACCTGGGCTTGCCAAGGTCCGAGGGCTGCCACATAAGAGCCGTGGTGGGGGCATTCACAGCAAGGGCCGAAGAGGGAGCCTTAATCTGATCAATAACTGCAGAACACCTCCCTTTTTCACAGTTGAGGAGATCAAGCCAAACTCCATCCCATCTGGGAAGAGGAAAAACAAACCACCGACTGATCTGGATTTGAGTTTAGTCACAGATGACATGAAAAATGGAAACGGGAAGAGGATCCGTGCCAAGTCCCGGAGTGCTCCTTCCACTCCACAGGGAAAGTCGGATCCTACCTTTAACGATTCGGCATGTACCTCTCCCATACTGATAGACTGCCCCCATCCTCACTGTAACAAGAAATACAAGCATATCAATGGGCTGCGGTACCACCAGACACATGCACACTTAGATGTGGACCGGAAGCCAGAGTTTGAGGCTGAGATTGAGGACAGACTGTCTGACTGTGAGGAGTCCCTCAGTAACATGACTTTCGACTGCTCCGATATAACCAATAGCTCATCAAAGAAGCCCAGCCCCCTATATAAGGTTTCTACAATAGGGTCTCCAAAAAGCAGACGATTAATGTTCAATAGTGATCATAGTCCCATGGCAAATTCTAAAATGAGGAGGAATTCGTTGATCAAAGAGGGACTCATTGATGACTTGAGTAACTTGCCAATCATCTCGAACATGACTGTGGTACTGGAAAATTGCCTTGTTACTGATAGGAACTCCTCTGTGGAGATGCCTAAGCTTGAAGCCGAGGGTTTGATCGATAAGAAGGGAGTGTGTGATAAAGGGAAAAAGGTTAATGGGAAAGTTGAGAAGTGTTCATCTAAATCTAGAACCAACAGGCCTATAGCTCCTGCTCCCCCAAAGCTGATTGCAATCCCCAACACTGTGTTCTCCACTAACACAACAGAAGCCAACACACAGCAGTCTTCCCCATCAGTAGCTGTTGGTGTCACCACAACAAAGAACCTCTCACTTAAACCCATCAAGCCAAAGTTAAACATCATGGTAGAGCCAAGTCTGGGTAAAACAACCCTAGTCACTTGCAAGGAGACCAGGAACAAAGACAAACGAAGATTAAAAGACAAACACAATAAAGACACAAGGACCTCTAATGGCGATAGCATTCAACTAAAGATGGACGAGGGAAAGGTGGTGGGAAAAGAACCTTCTGGAAGCCTTCTGAAAGAGCACTTGAGCAAACAAGACGTCATGAACAGTCTAACGGAGTCTCAGGAGAGTAGAATGGCCAGCATCAGAGCTGAAGCTGACAAAGTGTACACGTTCACTGACAACTCTCCTAGTCCTTCCATAGGTAGCTCTTCAAGACTGGACTGTGGCTCCCTTGAAAGTGGAGATGGCACCACCACCAAAACTAACAGCCCGGCATACTCAGACATATCGGATGCAGGTGATGATGGGGGTTCAGACTGCCGTTCAGACACTAGGTCCAAAAGTCCAAGGTCCATCTCAGCCTCTGAGATGAACTCAAACAACAATCCCAATCTAAATCCAAAGACTCCTCCAGCTGCATCTATTCCTGCAGGGCCTGTCAAAGACCCCCAGTCTCCTTTTTACCACGGATATGACCCCTACTATATTCAGAATTACATGCAGACCGGCCAGTCAAACACAGCTGCTTTCCATAAGACCTCCACCCTTCAAGACAGTAAATGCAAAAAGGAGGACAATGAGGGGAGAAACACCCCAGAATTATTTGATTCGAAGAAGACTGATGTCATCAACTCAAGTGCGCAGTCCCAGCTTCAGATGGCGATGACACAAACACACACGGCTCTTGCCCAGTCCTTGTACTACGGCCAGTATGCACGAGGTCTTTACATGGATCAAAAACTCTTAATTGCATCCAAGTGCTGTGATCAGCAGCAAATCACCAAGCAGAGAGGTGGTCAAGCAAACCGAGAACCAGATGAGTTGAAACACATTATAACCTCGACATCTGTATTATCTAAGGGGATAGACTCTGTGAAAACGTGCTGTGCCAAACCTGGGCTCTCGTTTGCAGAAATGGATGAGCGACCCCAGACTCTGACCACACAGCCACAAGGGAAGCCGATGCTTGTCAATATGACTGAAAACCAGGGACTTGTCAAAGACAGTGATGAAATGAAATCATCCATGAATCCAAATAATCAGACAGATCTGGACTCAAATGTATCATTTTCAAATGTAAGTTTTTCACTCTGTCTTTAGCTATTTGGATGTTGGTGTGTACGACTGTTGTGAAGTTCAGATTGTCAGATTGTTGCATTATGTAAACCTTTAGTCCAGGTAAAGGCTGTTTATGTGGTACTGTAGATGTCCTTTTGCCTAATATTTTCAAGAAGACAGGATTAGGAAGATAAGTTTTATTTTATCGGTCAAATCTAAGATGGCCATACTACTAAAGGACGTAACCCAATTTTAGATGTAAATGTAAACATTTAACATAAGTAGCTAAAAAAGGAACATTTAAAAAGAAAAGTTGGTTTTGATACAAATGTTGAATTTGCAGTTGATTGATTGACTTGTCAATTCACAAACTGGGATTACTGGTATTCAATTAAATATTAAGAAAACCCATCACAAACAACACTTTTCCTCATCGATTTAGCATGCAGAAGTCCAATGCTGGTCCCGCCCAAATCAATCCAATAATGTGGAGCAGCAAAGTGAAGAGCTTAGCCAGAGCTCAGAGGAGTTAAATGCTGACATGTCTAAGGAGTGGGAGATGCCCTCTGAGCCAGTGACAAAGTTGGGAGTAGAGCTCAGAAAGGCCACGAACCAGAACGTCACCACATCAGACATAGAGGACTGTGATAGGCTAGAGGAGCAGCAGCCAATAGGGGTCATGTCTGAGGAATCACAGAGTGCCAGGGTGGCTGTATCACCAGCGATGAACCCCCAACAACAACCCTATATCCAGTACCAGCATTCCTACCAATACCTACAGATGTGTGACCCCAGCAACAACTCTTACACGGTCAAGTCACCCACCCTGATGCATAACTACCCACGTAAGTCTATATGGTTGGAGAATTGATGACTACAATGGGCAATAGAAACTGAAATTGAGTTGTTTGCGTGAATTGTTTTGCTTCATCATATTTTGTGTATTTAAGATTTTGGATTATATCACGTGTTCAAGATTCATGCCAAGTTTGTGTCTTGTTAAAGAGATTGCTATTTGGCCTGGCATTGTGAATTAATTTATTGAAGGGCTGTTTTCTAAATTGTGTTTTGTACTGTACATATTAGGTTTCCACTATCCTCTCTATGGGAAAACAGCAGGCAGAGAGGAGTCAGATTTGACTCAGAACAGCCGTAGTGTGAGCAGTAAGCCAGCCAGTGAGTCTACTGCCCTTGAGCTTCTGCAACACCACAATCTGCCATACCATGGCAAATCCCCTGTGGTGAGTGTCCATCAAGTATAGGCAGAATTGAGGCTGAAAAATATAAAACAAAAGGGAATCCATGAAATGAACATGCATCAGTTTATGGCGGAAGAGAGAGGAAATTGAAATGAGCATCTGTGAGATACGAGCCCTATTGCAAGTGTGATCTGTGACATGCTGTTGAAATTATGATATTAGTGTGCAATACATACTGTATATACAGTACTACAAAGACATGTTTGAGTAAAGAATCACCCTTTTTGTCAATAGCCTGGTGAGAAAGGATCCCTTGAAGGAGAGAGAGAGACTGACCGGGAGAGGAACCATGTTCCCTTTGCCAGGCACCTTCACACTCATCATCATACACATCTTGGAATGAGTTACCCACTCATGTCTGGGCAGTACGACATTTTCCAAGGTAAACAAACGTTTCCTGAATTATTGAAATGTAAAGTGAACTCTATTAAATGTTCTTTACTGTGGGAGGTAGGTATTGTATATAAAATCATTCTAAAAACAAATAAGATGTTCATGAACTCTGCTTCTACAGATAATGAAGGGAAGAAGTAAAACCATGTGACTGGCTCACATGAGGATATGAAGATGATTTACAGGCATCAATTCCATGGTGTTATATTCATAGCCTCTATGGGAGGCAGAGACCAATTTCATTTGCGATTTAATCAATATTTTATAAGAGTCAGAGTAGTGGTATTGTAATATTGGTGGAGATATGTATCAAGTAACAAGACTTAAGTATTTTGCATTTGGATGCCTGTCTGAAAACACACGTGACAAACCCCATAGTGTCATAGAATCAGCCATAAATTGCCATGCTACAAAGTTTATATGCACATGTATCGTAATGTAAATCATATGGTTGAATGTACTGAAATTTGTATTATCCCAATGTTTTTTTACGTTGGGAAACTGCAATTGAAGTGCAAGAGTCTATAAAGTGGTCCTCCCAGTATTACTTAATTACATTTGTATACTGTACTTAACTGTAGCCACTTGTTGATTGTATTGTCTTGTGTGAGAGTAAATCTTCACATTTTACCAGTGCCATAGAACTGTGGTGTATATATTCTGTATAGTTACATGACATAGTATTAAATGCTTATTATTTATGTTTGTTTTAATTTCAATGCATTGTATTGTGATTTACATTACAGCACATTACTTGCATAGTTCCAGTGGTTGTTCTATTACTTGAATATTGCTACAAACTCTGTTTACAAGTATTGACATCTCTAGAGAAACTCTTCAATGAAGTTGCATGATCAGTGTAATTCACACAGTGTATCAAGTTACTTTGGAATCAATTAAACATGGAAACTGCTGTTGCTTTTTTATACTGTTTATGCCTTAATTCATATGTGTGGCAATCAGAATTAAAGGGTGTTTATATACACCTTATGTGTTCTGTCTATTTTGTCCTTAATAATGCCCATGCACTATACACTCTCTTCCAGGGCAGAAGGTAAAACAAGGGGGCTTGTGTCAGGGGGCATCTGGAAATTTGACAAACTTTATTACATCCCTGTTAGTGAGCATTTCTACTTTGCCAAGATAATCCAGCCATCTGACAGGTGTGGCATATCACGAAGCTGATTAAACAGCATGATCATTACATAGGTGCACCTTGTGCTGGGGGACAATAAAAGGTAAATCTAAAATGTGTAGTTTTGTCCAACATTTATGTAAAATCTTTGAAATTGTTGCATGTAACGTTTATATTTTTGTTCCGTATACAGTGCCTTATTAAGAAAGGATTCACACCCCTTGACTTTTTCCACATTTTGTTGTTACAGCCTAAGTAAAATAAAAATTTAGATTGTGTGGGTCAGTGACAAAAACACACACACTTGAAAGTGGAATTTCTTTGACATTTTTACAAAAAAATAAAAAATGAAAAGCTGAAATGTCTCGAGTCAATAGGTATTTTACCCCTTTGTTATGACAAGCCGAAATAAGTTCAGGAGTAAAAATGTACTTCAGTCACATAATATGTTGCATGGACTCACTCTGTTTGCAATTGTGTTGAACTTTTTTTTCAATGGCTACCTCATTTCTGAACCCCACATACAATGATCTGTAAGGTCCCTCAGTTGAGAGGTGAATTTCAAACAGTTTCAGCCACAAAGACCAGAGAGGATTTCCAATGCGTCACAAAGGGCACCTATTGGTAGATGTGTAAAAACAGCAGACATTGAATATCCCTTTGAGCATGGTGAAGTTATTAATTACACTGTGGATGGTGTATCAATACACACAGTCACTACAAAGATACAGGCGTCCTTCCTAACTCAGTTGCCGGAGTAAAGGAAAACCACTTAGGGATTTCACCATGAGGCCAATGCAGACTTTAAATTAGTTACAGAGTTTAATGGCTGTGATAGGAGAATGGATAGATCAACAACATTGTAGTTACTCCACAAAACTGACCTAATTAACAGAGTGAAAACGAAGGAAGCCTGTACAGAATAGAAATATTCTAAAACATGCATCCTGTTTCTGTAAAAATATGGCAAAGCAATTAACACTTTTTATTCAGGACAACAAGTTATGTTTGGGGCAAATCCAACACAACACATTACTGAGTACCACTCTCCATATTTTCAAGCATAGTAGTGGCTGCATCATGTTATGAGTATGCTTGTAATTGTTAATGACTTTGGAGTTTCAGGATAAAAAAAGAAACGGAATGGAGCTAAGCACAGGCAAAATCCTAGAGGAAAACCTGGTTCAGTCTGCTTTCCACCAGACACTGAGAGATGAATTCACCTTTTAGTAGGACAATAACCTAAAACACAGGGTCAAATCTACACTGGAGTTGCTTACCAAGAAGACAGTGAATGTTACATTTTTTACTTAAATCTACTTGAAAATCTATGTCAAGACCTGAAAATGTTTGTCTAGCAATGATCAACCACCAATTTGACAGAGCATGAAGAATTTTGAAAAGAATAATGGACAAATGTTGACCAATTAGTGTGGAAAGCTCTTGAAGATGTTTCAAGAGAAGGCCCAGATGCAGACAGTGTCAATGTAACAAAAGTTTATTTCTAGAACAGGGGGCAGGCAAAACGACAGGCCAAGGGCAGGCAGAGGTCAGTAATCCAGATCAGAGTCCATAAGGTACCGAATGGCAGGCAGGCTCAGTGTTAGGGCAGGGAAAATGTTAGAAACTAGAAAACAGGAACTAGAACAAGATAGGAGCAACGTGAAAAACACTGGTAGGCTTGACAAATAAAACGAAATGGCAACAGACAAACATAGAACACAGGTATAAATACACTGGGGATAATGGGGAAGATAGGTGACACCTGGAGGCGGGTGGAGAAAAGAATAAAGACAGGTGAAACAGATCAGGGTGTGACAATACCCTCCCTACCTGGGCGCACACCTGGTTGACCGGGGTTCTGGTGTTGGAAATCAGTGATGAGGCCTGGGTCTAGGTCGTCCCAGCACCATTCCTCTGGGCCATAACCCTCCCAGTCAACTAGGTACAGGAATCGACTGCCTCGAGGCCGAACCTTCACGAGACGCCTCACCGTGTACGCCGGTTGGCCACTGATTAGATGGGGGAGAGGAGTGAGCCTGGAAACAGGCTCAGCCTATAAAAAAATGGTCAGATGAAGCAGATGCTAAACTACAGGTCTGCTTTGCTATCACAGACTGGAACATGTTCCGGGATTCTTCCGATGACATTGAGGAATACATCATATCAGTCACTGGCTTTATCAATAAGTGAATTGAGGACGTCGTCCCCACAGTGACTGTACGTACATACCCCAACCAGAAGCCATGGATTACAGGCAACATTCGCACTGAGCTAAAGGGTAGAGCTGCCGCTTTCAAGGTGCGGGACTCTAACCTGGAAGCTTACAAGAAATCCCGCTATGCCCTGCGACGAACCATCAAACAGGCAAAGAGTCAATACAGGGCTAAGATTGAATCATACTACACCAGCTCCGACGCTCGTCGGATGTGGCTGGGCTTGCAAACTATTACAGACTACAAAGGGAAGCACAGCCGCGAGCTGCACATTGACACGAGTCTACCAGACGAGCTAAATCATGTCTATGCTCGCTTCGAGGCAAACAACACTGAGGCATGCATGGGAGCACCAGCTCTTCCGGACGACTGTGTGATCACACTCTCCGTAGCCGACGGGAGTAAGACCTGGAATAAACAGGTCAACATACACAAGGCTGCGGGGCCAGACGGATTACCAGGACGTGTGCTCCGGGCATGTGCTGACCAACTGGCAGTTGTCTTCACTGACATTTTCAACATGTCCCTGATTGAGTCTGTAATACCAACATGCTTCAAGCAGACCACCATAATCCCTGTCCCCAAGAACACAAAGACAACCTGCCTAAATGACTACAGACCCGTAGCATTCACGTCCATAGCCATGAAATGCTTTGAAAGGCTGGGTAATGGCTCACTAAACACTAGACCCACTCCATTTTGCATACCGCCTAAACAGATCCACAGATGATGCAATCTCTATTGCAATCCACACTGCCCCTTCCCACCTGGACAAAAGGAACATCTATGTGAGAATGCTGTTCATTGACTGCAGCTCAGCGTTCAACACCATAGTACCGTCAAAGCTCATCACCAAGCTAAGGAACCTGGTACTAAACACCTCCCTCTGCAACTGGATCCTGGACATCCTGACAGGCCACCCCCAGGTGGTGAGGGTAGGTAGCAACACAACTGCTACGCTGATCCTCAACACTGGAGCTCCCCAGGGGTGCGTGCTCAGTCCCCTCCTGTACTCCCTGTTCACCCACGACTGCATGGCCAGGCACGACTCCAACACCATCATTAAGTTTGCTGACGACACAACAGTGTCGGCCTGATCACCGACAACGATGAGAGCCTATAGGGAGGAGGTCAATGACCTGGCCGGGTGGTGCCAGAATAACAACCTATCCCTCAACGTAGCCAAGACTAAGGCGATGATTGGGGACTACAGGAAAAGGAGTACCGAGCACGTCCCCATTCTCATCAGTACATCACTGGGGCAAAGCTGCCTGCCATCCAGGACCTCTACACCAGGCGGTGCCAGAGGAAGGCCCTGAAAATTGTCAAAGACCCCAGCCACCCCAGTCATAGACTGTTCTCTCTACTACTGCATGGCAAGCGGTACCGGAGTGTCAAGTCTAGGACAAAGAGGCTTCTCAACAGTTTTTACCCCCAAGCCATAAGACTCCTGAACAGGTAACCAAAATGGTTACCCGGACTATTTGCATTGTGTGCCCCCCCAACCCCTCTTTTACGCCGCTGCTACTCTCTGTTTATCTTATATGTATAGTCACTTTAACTACACATTCATTTACATACTACCTAAATTGGCCCGACCAACCAGTGCTCCCGCACATTGGCTAACCGGGCTATCTGCATTGTGTCCCACCACCTGCCAACAGCTCTTTTTACGCTTCTGCTACTCTCTGTACATCATATATGCATAGTCACTTTAACGATACCTACATGTACATACTACCTCAATAAGCCTGACTAACAGGTGTCTGTATATAGCCTTGCTACTCTTTTTTCAAACGTCTTTTTACTGTTGTTTTATTTACCTACCTACCCACCCACCCACCCACCCACCCACCCACCCACCCACCCACCCAACACAACACAACACAACACAAACACACACACACACACACACACACACACACACACACACACACACACACACACACACACACACACACACACACACACACACACACACACACACACACACACATACCTTTTTTTCCCTCGCTCCATTGGTTAGAGCCTGTAAGTAAGCATTTCACTGTAAGGTCTACACCTGTTGTATTCGGAGCACATGACAAATAAACGTTGATTTGATTTGGGTGTGTTATAGGCAGGCTTCCATTCATCCCCTTCCCGTATCCGCACCAGGTGGTAGACGTTCCATAGGTCCAGCTTGGAGAACACGGTTTCCCCCTGAAGTGGCTCAAAGGCCGAGGAGATGAGTGGTAGCGGGTAGTGGTTCTTCACCGTGATGTAGTTGAGGCCCCGGTAGTCAATGCACGGGCACAGGGTTTTGTTCTTGTCCACAAAGCTGAATCCTGTGCTGGCAGGGGAGGCAGAAGGATGGATGTACCCTGCAGCTAGGGAGGCCTCAATGTAAATCTCCATAGCCTTGGTCTCCGGACTCAGAGTACAGTTGTCCCCGGGGCGGAGTGGTGCCTGGGAAAAGTTTGATCCCGCAGTCATAGTGTCAACGCAGCGGAAGCGAAGTGGCCCGGACTGTAAAGAACACCTCTCAGCGGTCCTGGTACTCCGCGGGAATGACGGAAAGGTCCAGGGCAACTTCCAAGCCCCCAGGAAGATGTCCCGGGGCAGGCTGCTCTGACTTCAGGCAATGAGCATGGCAGAACGGGCTCCAGCACATGCTGGCACCAGCAGACCAGTAAATAAGTGGATTGTGTTGCTGGAACCAAGAGAATCCCAATACCACGGGAACCCGAGGAGACTTAATAAGCAGGAATTGGATTGTCTCGCTGTGGTTCCCTAACACACATAGGTTGATGGGGGTGGTATTGTGGGTGACCCAGCATTTAGAGCGCCTGTCCAGTGCTCTAACGTCCATGGGAATGGAGAGGGGCTGAGTGGGGATACCCAGTTCGGACGCCAGGGTAGCGTCCATAAAGCTCTCATCAGCCCCAGAGTTGATGAGTGCCCATAGAGATTGACTGGTTCCCCCACAGCAAGATGGCATGAAAAGGGGTGCGAGTAAGGGGAGAGGAAAAGTTCTCCATATGGTCCACCAGAGTACTCGCTCCTACTGGTGAGCCTGGTCTTTCAGTGGACAGGTGGCCACGAAATGACCAGTAGTCCCACAATACAGGCAACTCTTCATGTGAAGCCTGCATATCCGTTCGGCTGAGGACAACCTAGCTCTACCTAGTTGCATCGGCTCGGAAAGAGGTGAGTTGGCAGACTTCGGAGACTTTAGGGGGAACTCGGGTAGCCTTGGCTTCTCTTGGCAATGGAGCTGTCGTGGACTTCAGGGATGTCTCGGAGGTGAGGTGGAAGCCTTGGGCGAGCAAGTGAAATCAAACCTCCTCTCCTTACATTCACACCCGTAGGTCGCCCATCGATCTGAATGGTCAAGTTGATGAGCAAGTACTGATCCGTTGGTAGTTCCAAAGCTGCAAGCTTGTCCTTTACTTCCTCCGATACTCCGTGCAGGAATATGTCGTACAGCGCTTCCGGGTTCTAGACAATCTCAGCAGCCAACGTGCGGAAATCAGCCACATAGTCTGCCACCCTGTGGGAGTCTTGCCGAAGCTGGAGTAACTTCTGGGCAGCCTCTCTCCTGGACAATAGAGCATCGAAAACTTTATTCACCTCCGCAACGAACTCCTCCAGACTGAAGCATACGGCCGACTGTTGTTCCCATACTGCCGTAGCCCAGGTGAGTGCCTTCCGGGGGAAGTAAGCGGGGCTCCCGGGAAATGGCCAGGGAGGCAGCGCTGCTAACACCAGGATTACTGAGGGGCTGGGAAGTTACCATCGTGGTGGCAGAGGTCAATAATCCAGGGTGTTGTGACAAGGTACAAAACGGGAGGCAGGCGGAATGGTAAACACCGGGAAACCAGGAACAAGACAGGAGCAAGGGGAAAACCGCTGGTAGGCTTGACGAACAAAGCAAACTGTCAACAGACAAACATAGAACACAGGTATAAATACACTGGTGATAATGGGGAAGATGGGCGACACCTGGAGGGGGGTGGAGACAAGAACAAAGACAGGTGAAACAGATCATGGTGTGACACCCTGTCAGGAGGTCTATGTGTAGCTGGTGTATAGGAGTCAGGCGCAAGACAGCAGATATGAGTAAATAAACATATTTTACTCAACATATAATAAATCTAATACAAAAACAGAGCCCACAATAACGGACCTTCCTACATAGAAACAATAACTCACAAACAAACATGGGGGAACAGAGGGATAAATAATGAACAGGTAATTGGGGGATTGAAACCAGGTGTGTAAAACAAAGACAAAACAAATGGAAAATGAAAAGTGGATCGGCGATGGTTAGAAGGCCGGTGACGTCGACCTCCGAATGTCGCCCGAACAAGGAGAGGGACCGACTTCGGCGGAAGTTGTGACACACCCAGAAAGACTCACAAGTTCAGGGCTGTGAATACTTTATAAATTATACATTTCTGTATTTCATTTTCAATAATTTAGCAAACATTTTACAAAACATATTTTCACTTTGTCATTATGGGGTATTGTGTGTAGATGGATGAGATGTTTTATTTATTTAATACATTTTTCATTCAGGCTGTAACATGTCAAAATGTGGAATAAGTCAAGGGGTATGATTACTTTCTGAAGGCACTGTATAATGCAATGCTATTCATGGTGCAAAATGTATCTTCCAGACATAGGGTCTATGATTCAAAGGGGTTGTGCAACTGACTAGGTATCCCTTTCCCTTTCCCTCCCCTTTCCTTTTCCTTACTACTGTTGCCTATTGCCATTATGTGTCACACAAGAGCAGTAACTTGGAAAAGCATTGTGTAAAACTTTGTCCATGTAAAAACTATTATGACATTTTTGGCGGTTCAAAGATAAGAATGGCTTAAAAAATGAATAATTTTTTTTGCCACCACTAAATAGATGTGCAAGCCAATTTTTTAAATAAAAAAGCCTACACAATGAATATTTCTGGCACAGGCTTATGGAAACAAATTCAATATACACTGAGGATACTCAACATTAGGAACACTTTCCTAACATTGAGTTGTATCATTCCAGAATCATGGGCGTTAATTGGGAGTTGGTCCCCCCCTTTGCTGCTATAACAGCCTCTACTCTTCTGGGAAGGCTTTCCACTAGATGTTGGAACATTGCTGCGGGGTCTTGCTTCCATTCAACCACAAGAGCATTAGTGAGTTGATGTTCCAATTCATCACAAAGGTGTTCCATTGGGTTGAGGTCAGGGCTTTGTATTCCTCCTCCACCAAACTTCACAGTTGGCACTATGCATTGGGGCAGATAGCGTCCTCCTGGCATCCACCAAACCCAGATTTGTCTGTCGGACTGCCAGATGTTGAAGCGTGATTCATCACTCCAGAATACTCATTTACACTGCTCCAGAGTCCAGCCGGCGCTTGGCATTGCGCATGGTAATCTTAGGCTTGTGTGTGGCTGCTAGTCCATGGAAACCCATTTCATGAGGCTCCCGACAAACAGTTATTGTGCTGACGTTGTTTCCAGAGGCCGTTTGGAACTCGGTAGTAAGTGTTTCATCCGAGGACAGACCTTTTTCATGTGTTATGTGCTTCAGCACTCGGTGGTCCTATTCTGTGAATTTGTGTGGCGTACCACTTCGTGGCTGAGCCATTGTTACTCCCAGACATTTCCACTTCACAATAACAGCACTTACAGTTGACCGGGACAGCTCTAGAAGGGCAGAAATTTGACAAACTGACTTGTTGGAAAGGTGGCATCCTATGACGGTGCCACGTTGAAAGTCACTAAGCTCTTCAGTAAGGCCGTTCTACTGTCAAAGTTTATCTATGGAGATTGTATGGCTGCTCGATTTTATACACCTGTCAGCAACCGGTGTGGTTGAAATAGCCAAATCCACTAATTTGAAGAGGTGTCCACATACCTTTGTATATATAGTGTAGTTCTGCCTCTGTAGCCTTTGCTTTGCCTATACTCACACCTGCTGTCAAAGGGGAAAACAAATATTATTATTAAATATTATTAAATATATTATTATTAAATATATTATCAGGAGCCAGTATTCAAATGTCATGTGATTTGGACTCCATTGTTCCTATAGTGACACGGCAAAGGTTGGAGTCCTGAAATTTTACAAAAGGACACTAATGCATTACACATGTACAGGATTTTTCCATCCAGTAACACATGGCGATATGTCATTCAACTCCTACCAATGAAACATATAATTTCTCGCTATGCATTTTCAAAAATCATTCTCCATTAGCTGCTCTTCCATCTTTAATCAATTTTACTCCATCTCGTTTAGATTGAAGTCGTATTCCTCAACCGGACTCGGGCGACTGTCCTTTAAAAGGTCATGGACATCACAAAATGACATATAGTTTTACATTTGTTCACTTTCCAAATATAACAGACTCATTTTTTTTTTAAATCATTACATTTTTTTGTAATGTATTTGTAATGTGTTTAAGTTTTATTGAAATGGAAGAAGACTTTAAAAAAAGTCAACCTAAACACCAATCTTTAAACCCAAATTCTACAACATGCCAAAGTTAACCTCCCAAGCCCCTACCCCTAGCCTGGACATCCCGATGGATTTCAGCTCGGTTTCACATTTGTTTCACTACACTCGTATGGTTCTTTGGCTGTCCCCATAGGAGAACCCTTTGAAGAACCCTTCTTAGTTCCAGGTATTTTTTTGTATTTATTCCTTGTCCTACATACGAGTTAATAATAATACTACCATCACCAAAGTTGAAAAAAAAACAAATAAAAGAAATGGAACTGCAGTGATACAGAGTTCAAGGCGGATATAAGATGTATTTTATTTTCGATTAACGTGCATAGAACAGAAATGTGTCTTTATGCTCACAACCCTACCCCCGAGACACACAGACACACACACCCAGAGAGGCTGGAATAAATGGGTTAACTGCAGTGCAGCGTAGCACCCCTGGAGCAATTGTAGCGGGTTAGGTGCAATTTTAGGGGGTTAAGTTATTTCTTATTTTAAGCTTAGAAAGGATGAAGAGTGCAGAAGGGCCAACAGCTTGGAGAAGCTCAAAAGGATTTACATGCAAGCTTTGGATTGTTTGTTCTTCTCCATCTGACTGTGACATTTTCATTTTGTTCTGGGTAGAGTTTACATTGAAGATACAGAAGGGATTTGACTGCAGCCTTCCTGTTTAGGTAAGAGCAGTGTGTACAGTCGTGGACAAAAGTTTTGGGAATGACACAAATATACATTTTCACAACGTCTGCTGCCTCAGTTTGTATGATGGCAATTTGCATATACTCCAGAATGTTACGAAGAGTGATCAGATGAATTGCAATTCATTGCAAAGTCCCTCTTTGCCATGCAAATGAACTGAATCCCAAAAAGCATTTCCACTGCATTTCAGCACTTCCACAAAAGGACCAGCAGACATCATGTCAGTGATTCTCTTGTTAACACAGGTGTGAGTGTTGACGAGGACAAGGCTGGAGTTCACGGTGTCATGCCGATTGAGTTCAAATAACAGACTGGAAGCTTCAAAAGGAGGGTGGTACTTGGAATCATTGTTCTTCCTCAGTCAACCACGGTTACCTGCATGGAAACACATGCCGTCATCATTGCTTTGCACAAAAAGGGCTTCACAGGCAAGGATATTGCTGCCAGTAAGATTTCACCTAGAGTATATCAACCATTTATCGGATCATCAAGAACTTCAAGGAGAGCGGTTCAATTGTTGTGAAGAAGGCTTCAGGGCACCCAAGAACGTCCAGCAAGCGCCAGGACCGTCTCCTAAAGTTGATTCAGCTGTGGGATTGGGGCACAGAGCTTACTCAGGAATGGCAGTAATCAGGTGTGAGTGCATCTGCATGCACAGTGAGGTGAATACTTTTGGAGGATGACCTTGTGTCAAGAAAGGCAGCAAAGAAGCCACTTCTCTCCAGGAATAACATCAGGGACAGACTGATATTCTGCAAAAGGTACAGGGATTGGACTGCTGAGGACTGGGGTAAAGTAATTTTCTCTGATGAATCCCCTTTCCGATTGTTTGGGGCATTCGGATAAAAGCTTGTCCGGAGAAGACAAGGTGAGCGCTACCATCAGTCCTGTGTCATGCCAACAGTAAAGCATCCTGAGACCATACATGTGTGGGGTTGCTTCTCAGCCAAGGGAGTGGGCTCACTCACAATTTTGCCTAAGAACACAGCCATGAATAAAGAATGGTACCAACACATCCTCTGAGAGCAACTTCTCCCAACCATCCAGGAACAGTTTGGTGAAGCACAATATCTTTTCCAGCATGATAGAGCACCTTGCTATAAGGCAATTGCGATAAGTAAGTGGCTTGGGGAACAAAACATCAACATTTTGGGTCCATGGCCAGGAAACTCCCCAGACCTTAATCTCATTGAGAACTTGTGGTCAATCCTCAAGAAGCGGGTGGACAAACAAAACCCCACAAATTCTGACAAACTCCAAGCATTGATTATGCAGGAATGGGCTCCCATCAGTCAGGATGTGGCCCAGAAGTTAATTGACAGCATGCCAGGGCGGATTGCAGAGGTCTTGAAAAAGAAGGGTCAACACTGCAAATATTTACTCTTTGCATCAACTTCATATAATTGTCAATAAAAGCCTTTGACACTTATGAAATACTTGTAATTATACTTCAGTATTCCATAGTAACATCTGACAAAAATATCTAAAGACACTGAAGCAGCAAACTTTGTGGAAATTAATATTTGTGTCATTCTCAAAACGTTTGGCCACGACTGCAGTTAGTAGAATGTGTGTAAACACATGTTGAGGTGAGTTAAGAAAGTACTCTGCCTAGTAGTCATGGTCCATGTGTGTGCAGGTGAGAGCATAAAATGTGTCTAATTGGTAGTCTGTGTGTTCTGGTGAGTACAGAGGAAGCACTCTGATTTATGGCTGGGGTACACAGTTGATTAAAGGAAAGGTTCTGATTGGTGTGAAGGGTGAACACAGGGGTGAGGGGCCATGTAGTTGGTGGTCCTAAGAACAGCAGCAGGATCAGCTCCACTCCACACTGACTGAGCACTGGGGGCATCATGCAGACAAAGATCAGCTTCACTGCGCTCCTCATCACTGCTCTGTGTGCAGAAGCCTCAGATCAACTCAGAGGCTTAGACTGACCTGGCCTTCATCAGCAACCAGTAGGAAGTAAAGCAGCTCTCTCAGAGTGGGTAATGACAGAGGCGTCATGGCCCTAGGGGGCATAAGGGCACAAATTTGTCCTGTTTTTTATTTGTTTAATTTTAAATTAACCACTAAACTTCATTTTTAAGCCCAAGCTTCCCCATAAGATCTGTCAGCTGTATTTTGCAAGTGGGCACACTGACGGGTCCAGGCAAATAGACCCTCTAAAAGTTATGCTTAGATAATCTATGCAGTGAATTAGCCATTTTTTTAACAGAGGATTAGGTATAATGATTATGGCTCTAGGTTGCAAGAAAAAGCTGTTTCAGGTGTTTAGAAAATGCTAAATTCTCCAACTTACCTTTCCCCTCTTCAGATCACCGTCCCCCATCTCTCCATTAAGAAGGAAAGAAATTCCACTAGTTAACTTTTAACAAGACACACTTGTTCATTTAAATACATTTCAGGTGACTACCTCATGAAACTGGTTGAGAGAATGCCAAGAGTGTGGCTACTTTGAAGAATCTCAAATATGAAATATATTGATGAATATAAATATGAAATATTTCGATGATTCCATATGTGTTATATCATAGTTTTGATTTCTTCACTATAATTCTACAATGTAGAAAATAGTAAAAATAAAGAAAAACCCTGGAATGAGTAGATGTGTCCAAACTTAAACATCTATTTAGTCCAATTAATGCTGCTAAATATTATTTGGGCTGTCCATGGTATTGATTTTTGTCTGTGTGTGTGTGTGTGTGTGTGTGTGTGTGTGTGTGTGTGTGTGTGTGTGTGTGTGTGTGTGTGTGTGTGTGTGTGTGTGTGTGTGTGTGTGTGTGTGTGTGTGTGTGTGTGTGCGTGGGTGTGTGTGCAAGTAAAACATTTTTTTTGACTCACCCTACTTGAAGACTCGTTGAATGACAATGCCATCGTCCTCTCTTTCATGTTGCTGTCACATCTGCTCCTGCTACGCCCTCTGGTGTTCATCCGGTGTCTTCTTGACCTGCAGTTACTCCCCCTGGACACTCTCTCTCCCTCTCCCTCTCTATGTGATTGTGTGGTTGGAGACAGGTGTGCTGGAGTCAGAGCAGGTCCCTACCAGCTGCAACTTCAACTCTGCCAGATCATAATCTCTGATCAGACAGTTCATGAGTCTAGCCATTTATGATTATTCAAGATCCCGTTACACTGCTATGCCTGTTTCCCTGCCTGACACTGTTTATCCTCTCATTGCATTTATCGTTCTGGCTCCTTTGTCTCCTGTTCCACATCTCACCACCCAACTACCTTGCTCTGGATTTTATTCACCACCACTACCTTGGATTCCCCTCAGGACCTGTTTATCCGGTCTACTCAGCTAACTCCAATCTCAGTCTCCACATCTGGTTTTTCTGCCACTCATCCAAGCTTCCCCGGATCAGCACTCCATATCTCCCTGCATAACAATAAATATTTTGGTTCATTAATCCCTGTTTCCTCATCTGAGTCTGCTCTTGGGTTCCCCTGTGTCACTCCGCTTAACAGTTGGCAAAAGGGTCCATGGTTCTGTCATACAGTACACTTTTTGTTGTCATAGTAAAATGACACAGGAGGAGACCCAAATGCGGAGACAGATGGTTTGCGTCTCTGATATTTATTAATAAACAAGACAAACAAAAACCACCGGTATAAATGCACAGAGAATAATGGGAACAAATGGGATACACCTGGTGGGAGGTGGAGACAAGCACAAGACTGAAACCGATCAGGGTGTGACATATAGGCTATTTAGCTAAAATACATGCTAACATGACTTCCTTGCATGGGCAACAATGAACCAGCTAAGTTAGCTAGCTAGTTAATGTGAGCCTACTAGGCTACATATTGAACTTCAATAGTCTCAGGCCTGTGTCACAATATATTCACTTATGGTTAGATCAGAATTGCCATCATATTCATTGGCCTGTACAGAGAATTATGTCAAAACCACAAGTCCAAATCCCCATCCATGGCTTGGGAAAGGGCAGATTTAGCAAGCACGCTACTGCAGGACATCAACACAAAATGACAAATCAAAGTGATTTGATTGGTCTGAGGCCAAATCCAAACTGGCCTCCCTTAAGGGACGTTGTGCTGCACCAGAACAACCCACAGTTAAGCTCAGCTCAACACTGATTGGCAAATTATTTTATTTTATTTTCAAGGGACGCCAAATGCTTGCTGGCATGAATCAATAAAATGTTACAGCAAAAACATGTTATACTATTTTGGTCCAGACAGAATCAGATACATGGTCACATACTGAGACAGAGGGGCGCTGGTTCCCTCACGCAGACGATTTCTCCTGTGAGATTCAGCCATTTGTGAATTGAAGGAAAATTATTAAAACACAGAGAGATGAAATCAATTATTTTATAATTGCAATTTATTTATTGGTCAAATACTGTATTTGTGGAAGCCTGGCTTCCATTGACATCCATGAATACACGTCACTGGATATACACAATATGCACCAGCAGTAGACCTGTCATGTCTTGTTATGTCTGTTCCTGTCCTTTCTCTTCACTCTGTCTCTCTCTGCTGGTCTTTTTAGGTTACCTTCTCTGTCTCTCATTCTTCAGCTGTTCTACATCTCCCCTAACTAGCTCATTCACTCTTTCACACCTGTTCTCTCTTCCCCCTCTGATTAGGTCTCTATTTCTCTCTCTGTTCCTGCTACTTTCAGTGTCTGATTCTTGTTTGTGTTTTTGATGCCAGAAGCAAGCTGTCGTCTCGTTTGCTTCCACCTTGTCCTATCCTGTCGGAGTCTGCCTGGCAGGTGCATCCTGCACTATACTACGTTCTTTTTGTTCCATTGTCAACGTTGGAAGAGGATTTATGCCATTCCTGTTTTTCATTAAAGAACTCTGTTTTCTGTTAAAACCGCTTTTGGGTCTTCACTCAAGTACATAACAGAAGAATCAGACCAAGAATGGACCCAGCGGCTCCGGACCCTTTTCACTCCGCCGTCGAGATCCAGGGAGTGATGCTAGGCAGACACGAGGAGGAATTGTCTGCTGCTCGACATGCCGTTGAGACCCTGGCCGTCCAAGTCTCCGACCTCACAAGACAGGTTCACCAACTCCACCTCGATCCACCGCCCACTTCCAGGGTTTCCGAGTCTCCGGAGCCCAGGATCAACAACCCGCCGTGTTACTCTGGGGAGCCCACTGAGTGCCGCTCATTCCTCACTCAGTGTGACGTGGTGTTCTCTCTCCAGCCCAACACTTACTCCAGGAGCGCAGCCCGCATCGCCTACGTCATTTCTCTCCTTACCGGACGGGCGCGTGAGTGGGGCACGGCAATCTGGGAGGCGAGGGCTGAGTGTATTAACCAGTATCAGGACTTTAAGGAGGAGATGATACGGGTTTTTGACCGTTCTGTTTTTGGGGAGGAGGCTTCCAGGGCCCTGTCTTCCCTATGTCAGGGGAATCGGTCCATAACGGATTATTCTATTGAGTTTCGCACTCTCGCTGCCTCTAGTGACTGGAACGAGCCGGCTTTGCTCGCTTGTTTTCTGGAGGGTCTCCTCGTCGAGGTTAAGGATGAGATCCTCTCCCGGGAGGTTCCTTCCAGTCTGGACTCCTTAATAGCTCTCGCTATTCGCATAGAGCGACGGTTTGATCTTCGTCGCCGAGCACGTGGAAAGGAGTTCGCGTTCTCCGTTGCTCCCGTCTCCACATCACTGCCACCTGCCGCATCACTGCCACCCTCCTCCGCCGGCTCGGATGCTGAGCCTATGCAGCTGGGGGGTATCCGCATCTCGGCCAAGGAGAAGGAACGGAGAATCACCAATCGCCTCTGTCTCTACTGCGGCTCCGCTGGTCATTTTGTCACCTCATGTCCAGTAAAAGCCAGAGCTCATCAGTAAGAGGAGGGCTACTGGTGAGCGCAACTACTCAGGCCTCTCCTTCTGGATCACGCACTACCTTTCCGGTCCATCTCCGCTGGCCCGGTTCATCTGCTTCCTGCAGTGCCTTGATAGACTCTGGGGCGGAGGGCTGTTTTATGGACGAGACCTGGGCTCGGGAACATGACATTCCTCTCAGACAGTTAGGGGAGCCCACGGCCTTGTTCGCTTTAGATGGTAGTTCTCTCCCCAAGATTCAGCGTGAGACGCTGCCTTTAACCCTCACTGTCTCTGGTAATCATAGCGAAACCATTTCTTTTTTAATTTTTCGTTCACCTTTTACACCTGTTGTTTTGGGTCATCCCTGGCTAGTGCGCCATAACCCTTCTATTAATTGGTCTAGTAATACTATCCTATCCTGGAATGTTTCTTGTCATGTGACCTGTTTAATGTCTGCTATCCCTCCTGTTTCCTCTGTCTCTTCTTCACAGGAGGAGCCTGGCGATTTGACAGGGGTGCCGGAGGAGTATCACGATCTGCGCACGGTGTTCAGTCGTTCCAAGGCCACTTCTCTCCCTCCACACCGGTCGTATGACTGTAGTATTGATCTCCTTCCGGGAACTACTCCCCCGGGGTAGATTATACTCTCTGTCGGCTCCCGAACGTAAGGCTCTCGAGGATTATTTGTCGGTTTCGCTCGACGCCGGTACCATAGTCTCCTCCTCCTCTCCCCGCCGGAGCGGGGTTTTTTTTTGTTCAGAAGAAGGACGGGTCCCTGCGCCCATGCGTGGATTATTGAGGGCTGAATGACATAACAGTTAAGAATCGTTATCCGCTTCCTCTTATGTCTTCAGCCTTCGAGATCCTGCAGGGAGCCAGGTTTTTCACCAAATTGGACCTTCGTAACGCCTACCATCTCGTGCGCATCAGGGAGGGGGACGAGTGGAAGACGGCGTTTAACACTCCGTTAGGGCACTTTGAATACCGGGTTCTTCCTTTCGGCCTCGTTAACGCTCCCAGCTGTCTTTCAGGCACTAGTTAACGACGTCCTGAGAGACATGCTGAACATTTTTGTTTTCGTTTACATGGACGATATCCTGATTTTTTTCACCGTCTCTCTCGATTCATGTTCAGCACGTGCGACGCGTCCTCCAGCGCCTTTTGGAGAACTGTCTTTATGTGAAGGCTGAGAAGTGCACTTTTCATGCCGCCTCTGTCCCTTTTCTCGGTTCCGTTATTTCCGCTGAGGGCATTAAGATGGATCCCGCTAAGGTCCAGGCTGTCATTGATTGGCCCGTTCCTAAGTCACGCGTCGAGCTGCAGCGCTTTCTGGGCTTCGCTAATTTCTATCGTCGTTTCATCCGTAATTTCGGTCAGGTGGCAGCTCCCCTCACAGCCCTTACTTCTGTTAAGACGTGCTTTAAGTGGTCCGTTTCCGCCCAGGGAGCTTTTGATCTTCTTAAGAATCGTTTTACATCCGCACCTATTCTTGTTACACCTGACATCTCTAGTCAGTTTGTTGTTGAGGTTGACACGTCAGAGGTGGGCGTGGGGGCCATTCTTTCTCAGCGCTCTCTCTCTGACGGCAAGGTCCATCCTTGCGCGTTTTTCTCTCATCGCTTATCGCCGTCAGAACGTAACTATGATGTTGGTAATCGCGAACTGCTCGCCATCCGCTTAGCCCTAGGCGAATGGCGACAGTGGTTGGAGGGGGCGACCGTTCCTTTTGTCGTTTGGACTGACCATAGGAACCTTGAGTACATCCGTTCAGCCAAACGACTTAATGAGCGTCAGGCTCGTTGGGCTCTGTTTTTCGCTCGTTTCGAGTTTGTTATTTCTTATCGTCCGGGCTCAAAAAACACCAAGCCTGATGCTTTATCTCGTCTCTTCAGTTCTTCTGAGGTCTCCACCGACCCCGAGGGATTCTCCCTGAAGGGCGTGTTGTCGGGTTGACTGTCTGGGGAATTGAGAGGCAGGTAAAGCAAGCACTCGCTCACACTCCGTCGCCGCGAGCTTGTCCTAGGAACCTTCTGTTCGTTCCCGTTCCTACTCGTCCGGCCGTTCTTCAGTGGGCCCACTCTGCCAAGTTAGCCGGCCACCCCGGCGTTCGGGGTACGCTCGCTTCCATTCGCCAGCGTTTCTGGTGGCCCACTCGGGAACGTGACGCGCGTCGATTTGTCGCCGCTTGTTCGGTCTGCGCGCAGACTAAATCTGGGAACTCTCCTCCTGCCGGCCGTCTCAGACCGCTTCCCATTCCCTCTCGACCGTGGTCTCACATCGCTTTAGATTTCATCACCGGACTGCCTTCATCAGCGGGGAAGACAGTTATTCTTACGGTTGTCGATAGATTCTCTAAGGCGGCTCATTTCATTCCTCTCGCTAAGCTCCCTTCTGCTAAGGAGACGGCTCAGATCATTATCGAGAATGTTTTCCGAATTCATGGCCTTCCGTCTGACGTCGTTTCCGACAGAGGCCCGCAGTTCATGTCTCAATTTTGGAGGGAGTTTTGCCGTTTGATTGGGGCTTCCGTCAGTCTCTCGTCCGGCTTTCATCCCCAGTCTAACGGTCAAGCCGAACGGGCCAATCAGACTGTTGGTCGCATTTTACGCAGTCTTTCTTTTCGTAACCCTGCGTCTTGGTCAGAACAGCTCCCCTGGGCAGAGTACGCCCACAACTCGCTTCCCTCGTCTGCTACCGGTCTATCTCCTTTTCAGAGTAGCCTCGGGTACCAGCCTCCGCTGTTCTCATCTCAGCTCGCCGAGTCCTGCGTCCCCTCCGCTCAGGCTTTTGTCCAGCGTTGCGAGCGCACCTGGAGGGGGTCAGGTCGGCACTTTGCCGTAATAGGGCGCAGACTGTGAGGGCCGCTAATAAGCGTAGGACCAAGAGTCCTAGATATTGTTGCGGTCAGAGAGTATGGCTCTCCACTCAGAACCTTCCCCTTAAGACAGCTTCTCGCAAGTTGGCCCCGCGGTTCATTGGTCCGTTCCGTATTTCCCAGGTCATTAATCCTGTCGCAGTGCGACTTCTTCTCCCGCGCTATCTTCGTCGCGTTCACCCGGTCTTCCATGTCTCCTGTGTTAAGCCCGTTCTTCGCGCCCCCCCGCTCGTCCCTCCCCCCCCATCCTTGTCGAGGGCGCACCCATCTACAGGGTTCGTAAGATTTTGGACATGCGCCCTCGGGGCCGTGGTCATCAGTACCTAGTGGATTGGGAGGGGTACGGTCCTGAGGAGAGGAGTTGGGTTCCCTCTCGGGACGTGCTGGACCGTTCGCTGATCGATGATTTCCTCCGTTGCCGCCAGGTTTCCTCCTCGAGTGCGCCAGGAGGCGCTCGGTGAGTGGGGGGGTACTGTCATGTCTTGTTATGTCTGTTCCTGTCCTTTCTCTTCACTCTGTCTCTCTCTGCTGGTCTTTTTAGGTTACCTTCTCTGTCTCTCATTCTTCAGCTGTTCTACATCTCCCCTAACTAGCTCATTCACTCTTTCACACCTGTTCTCTCTTCCCCCTCTGATTAGGTCTCTATTTCTCTCTCTGTTCCTGCTACTTTCAGTGTCTGATTCTTGTTTGTGTTTTTGATGCCAGAAGCAAGCTGTCGTCTCGTTTGCTTCCACCTTGTCCTATCCTGTCGGAGTCTGCCTGGCAGGTGCATCCTGCACTATACTACGTTCTTTTTGTTCCATTGTCAACGTTGGAAGAGGATTTATGCCATTCCTGTTTTTCATTAAAGAACTCTGTTTTCTGTTAAAACCGCTTTTGGGTCTTCACTCAAGTACATAACAAGACCATTCAAAATATGCAAGGGAATTAGCTGCAGGATACCAGTAATACTAATAAAGTTACAAATGTAGGAAACAACTGGAAAGTTACTACTATATAACCAAGCATCGCTAAAAGGCATAAACACCCTGACAGTAAACCCACAACTGACTTCATGGATACACACACAATGGTCCTAGGGTAACCAGCAAACCTTTTCACCAGCCAAACTCTCTTCCAAACCAGCCAAACCAGCCTCTTCTCACAAGGTCGATACCATAGTCAACTATAGTACAGCGTTTCTGAACTTTTACTGTACCAGTAACCAGTGACACATAGTCGCTGGGTCAATCCTCTTTTCAGTTCGCTGCAGCTAGCGACTGGAACGAGCTGCAACAAACACTCAAACTGGACAGTTTTAACTCAAATCTCTTCTGTCAAAGACTCAATGGACACTTACTGACAGTTGTGGGTGCTTTGTGTGATGTATTGCTATCTCTACCTTCTTGACCTTTGTGCTGTTGACTGTGCCCAATAATATTTGTACCATGTTTTGCGCTACTACCATGTTGTGTTGCTACCATGCTGTGTTGTCATGTCTTGCTGCATTGCTATGTTGTTGTCTTAGGTCTCTCTTTATGTAGTGTTGTGTTGTCTCTCTTGTTGTGATGTGTGTTTTGTCCTATATTTATACTGTATTTATTTATTTTAATGCCAGGCCCCTGCCCCCGCAGGAGGCCATTTGCCTTTCGGTAGGCCATCGTGTAAATAAGTATTTGTTCTTAACTGACTTGCCTAGTTAAATAAAGGTTAAATAAATAAAATAAAGTAATTAATAAATAGTCCTCCTGCTTATTCTTGTGCTCCTCTGTTATCACTGTCACGCCTAAGTGTTAATTCCAATCACATATAGAGCTAACATATGAAGGAACTGGCAGTACATCTGTGTCACTCCTAAATGTTAATTGCTATTACATATAGAGCCAACATATTAAACCACTCGAGTGTTGCTTTAGCAGTATGCTTAGGGTCATTGTCCTGCTGGAAGGTGAACCTCAGTCCCAGTCTCAAATCTCTGGAAGACAAAAACTGGATTCCCTCTATAATTTCCCTGTATTTAGCGCCATCCATCATTCCTTCAATTCTGACCAGTTTCCTACTTCGCCGTAGTGTTGGTGCCAGGTTTCCTCCAGATGTGATGCTTGGCATTCAGGCCAAAGAGTACAATCTTGGTTTCATCAGACCAGACGTTCTTGTTTCTCATGGTCTGAGAGTCCTTTAGGTGCCTTTTGGCAAACTCCAAGCAGGCTGTCATGTGCCTTTTACTGAGGAGTGGCTTCTGTCTGGTTACTCAACCATTTTTTTTCTTCTTCTAGATTACTCTACCATAAAGGCCTGATTGGTGGAGTGCTGCAGAGATGGTTGTCCTTCTAGAAGGTTCTCCCATCTCCACAGAGGAACACTGGAGCTCTGTCAGAGCGACAATTGGATTCTTGTTCGCCTCCCTGACCAAGGCCCTTCTCCCCCAATTGCTCAGTTTGACCTGGCAGCCAGCTCTAGGAAGAGTCTTGATGGTTCACCTGTGGACCTCCAAAGCTGCAGAAATGTTTTGTTACTCTTCCCCAGATCTGTGCCTTGACACAATCCTGTCTCAGACTATTCCTTCAACCTCAAGGCTTGGTATTTGAGCTGACTTGCATTGTAACCTTTGGGAACTTACAGTTGAAGTTGGAAGTCTACATACACCTTAGCCAAATACATTTAAACATCAGTTTTTTACAATTCCTGACATTTAATCAGAGTAAAAATTACCTGTTTTAGGTCGGTTAGGATCACCACTTTATTATGTGAAATGTCAGAATAGTAGTAGAGAGAATTATTTATTTCAGCTTTTATTTCTTTCATCACATTCCCAGTGGGTCAAAAGTTTACATACACTAAATTAGTATTTGGTAGCATTGCCTTTAAATTGTTTGACTTGGGTCAAACGTTTCGGGTAGCCTTCATTGTTCCCACAATAAGTTGGGTGAATTTTGGCCCAGCTCCTGACAGAGCTGATGTAACTGAGTCAGTTTTGTAGGCTTCCTTGCTCACACATGCTTTTTCAGTTCTGCCCACACATTTTCTATAGGATTGAGGTCAGAGCTTTGTGATACTAGAGCTTTCTCCGATACCTTGAATTTGTTGTCCTTAAGCCATTTTGCCACAACTTTGGAAGTATGCTTGGGGTCATTGAAAATTTGGAAGACCCATTTGGGACCAAGCTTTAACTTCCTGACTGATGTCTTGAGATGTTGCTTCAATATATCCACATAATTGTCTTTCCTCGTGATGCCATCTATTTTGTGAAGTGCACCAGTCCCTCCTGCAGCATAGCATCCCCACAACATGATGCTGCCACTCCTGTGCTTCACGGTTGGGATGGTGTTCTTCGGCTGGCAAGACTCCCCCTTTTTCCTCCAAGCATAACAATGGTCATTATGGACAAACAGTTCTATTTTTGTTTCATCAGACAAGAGGACATTTCTCCAAAAAGTACGGTCTTTGTCCCCATGTGCAGTTGCAAATCGTAGTCTGGCTTTTTTTATGGCGGTTTTGGAGCAGTGGCTTCTTCCTTGCTGAGCGGCCTTTCAGGTTATATTGATATAGGACTTGTTTTACTGTGGATATAGATACTTTTGTACTTGTTTCCTCCAGCATCTTCACATGGTCCTTTGCTGTTGTTCTGGGATTTGCACTTTTCGTACCAAATTACATTCATCTCTAGGAGACAGAATGCGTCTCCTTCCTTTGCGGTATGGCGGCTGTGTGGTCCCATGGTGTTTATACTTGCGTACTATTGTTTGTACAGATGAACATTGTGCCTTCAGGCATTTGGAATTGTGATACAGTGAATTATAAGTGAAATAATCTGTCTGTAAACAATTGTTAGAAAAATGACTTGTGTCATGCCCAAAGTCCTAACCAACTTGCCAAAGCTATAGTTTGTTAACGAGAAATTTGTGGAGTAGTTGAAAAACAAGTTAATGACTTCAACCTAAGTGTATGTAAACTTCTGACTTCAACTGTTTATATGTATATATGTATTTTTTATTAACATCAACTCAATACAAAAGCACATGGGGAACACAGTAATATATAAAGAATATACAAAGGACATTTGGGCTAGGGCTAGCGGGTACAAGATCACATTTACACAAGGACCTTAATGGACATACACATATTTAAAATTATTTTTTTTATTCACCAAGATTTTCATGCTAAAATCGCCACTGCTTGGAATGTATGGGAAATAGCTCCAATTTCATTAATATGACTAAAATACTATATGCCAATCCCTCAGCCATAGTTATTACGGACAATATCTGCTCTGCACTGTCCAGAATCACGAGAAGCAGCAGACAAGGAAATCCAATTTTGCCACTGCTATACTTATTATCCATGGAACCCATGGCCCAGGCAATTTGTCAATCGAAGGAAATAACACACATTTCTCTCAAATGTATGAATCACTTCATCTCATTATATACAGACAATATTTTACTATAACTAGGCGATATGTCTCAGTCGCTCCCAAACGCATTGAAGATCATAAATAAATTCAGCTTCATCTTAAGTTTTAAAATGAATCTAACCAAATTAGCCCTACTTCCTCTCAAGACCCAAAAGGTGGACTCCTTCTCTATTTATGGAATCCCAATCGCTTCCCATTTTAAATATTTGGAGGTTCATATACAGTACCAGTCAAAAGTTTGGACACACCTACTCATTCCAGGGTTTTTCTTATTTTTTGAGCATTTGAACATGTAGATGTAATGGCCGTTGGTGGTGGAAGAAGGTGAGGACCAATGCGCAGCGTGGTAAGTGTCCATCTTTTTAATAAAGTAAATGAACACTGAACAAAAAACAACAACGTGAACGACCAAAACAGTTCTGTCTGGTGCAGATACAAACACTCAACAGAAAACTGGAGGAAACCTGGCACCATCCCTACAGTGAAGCATGGTGGTGGCAGCATGCTATGGGGATGTTTTTCAGTCAGCATGCAGGGACATGGAGATTAGTCAGGATCGAGGGAAAGATGAACAGAGCAAATTACGGAGAGATCCTTGATGAAAACCTGCTCCAAAGCGCTCTGGACGTCAGACTGGGATGAAGGTTCACCTTCCAACAGGACAACGACCCTAAGCACACAGCCGGTCTACTAACCACCGATCCTGGCAAACCATCATTACGCTGTCACACCCTGGCCATAGAGAGGCTTTTATTCTCTATCTTGGTTAGGCCAGGGTCTGACTAGGGTGGGCATTCTAGTTTCTTTATTTCTATGTTGCTGTGGTTCCCAATCAGAGGCAGCAGTCTATCGTTGTCTCTGACTGGGGATCATATATCAGTTGTCCTTTTTTTGTTTGGGTTTTGTGGGTAGTTACTTTCTGTTTAGTGTCTGCACCTGACAGGACTGTTTCGGTTTTCACACTTTGTTATATTGTTTGAGTGTTTGGAGTAATACATTTATCATGAATACTTACCACGCTGCACGTTGGTCTCCTTCTTCATCCGACGACGGCCGTTACAGAACTACCCACCACAAAAAGACCAAGCAGCGTGGTCAGGAGGAATGGACGTGGGAGGATATTTTGAATGGGAAAGGATCCTGGACGTTGGAGGAGAGTTGGAAGGGATCGCCTCCTATGGAAGCAGACGGAGGCAGCAAGGAGGGAGCAATTTTACAAGGGGTCACGGCTAGCACGGAAGCCCGAGAGGCAGCCCCCCCCCAAAATTGGGTGTACCTATGATAAAAATTACAGACCTCTAAATGGTTTGTAAGTAGGAAAACCTGCACAATCAGCAGTGTATCAAATACTTGTTCTCCCCACTGTATATGACAGGACTCCATCCAAATGCCGTGGTTTCCTCCTCCAGTGCTCCCTCTATTTAGCTCACCACATGGGAGCCCCCACCACCGAGAGTTCCAAGGTTGCCTAAAGTTTTATAAATTGTTGTCTCTTGGTGTCTTTACTATATATAACTCTTCTTTAAATTTGGGCCTCAGGATCTCGTCACGGTATCTCTGTTCATTCAAATTGGCATCGAAAAAATTCAATTGTGTTCATTGTCCGTCGCTTATGCCTGCCTATACCATAACCCCACCACCACCATAGGGCTCTCTGTTCACAATGTTGACATTAGCAAACCGCTTGCTCACAAGACGCCATACATGCTGTCTGCCGTCTGTCCGGTACAGTTGAAACCTGAATTTATCCAAGAAGAGCACACTTCTCCGGCGTGGCAGTGTCCATTGAAGGTGAGCATTTGACCACTTTAGTCGGTTAAGATGCCAAACTGCAGTCAGGTCAATACCCTGGTGAAGACAACGAGCATGCAGATGAGCTTCCCTGATACGGTTTCTGACAGTTTGTGCTGCAATTCTTTGGTTGTGCAAACACACAGTTTCATCAGCTGTCCGGGTGGCTGTTCTCAGATGATCCCGCAGATGAAGCCGGATGTGTAGATTCTGGGCTGGCGTGGTTACACGTGGTCTGCGGTTGTGAGACTGGTTGGATGTACTGCCAAATTCTCTAAAACGATGTTGGAGGCTTATGGAAGAAAAATTAACATTCAATTCTCTGGCAACAGCTCTGGTGGACTTTCCTGCAGTCAGCATGCCAATTGCACAATCCATCAATACTTGAGACATCTGTGGCATTGTGTTGTGTGACAAAACTGCACATTTTAGATGGGCCTTGTATTGTCCCCGGCACAAGGTGCACGTATGTAATGATCATGCTGTTTAATCAACTTCTTGATATGCCACACCTGTCAGGTGGATGAATTATCTGGGCAAATGAGAAATGCTCACTAACAGGGACATAAACAAATTTGTGCACAAAATTTGAGAGAAAAAAGCTTTTTTCATGTATGGAACATTTCTTGGATATTTTATTTCAGCTCGTGAAACATGGGACCAACACTTTACATGTTGCATTTATATTATTGTATGTCATGAGTCATTATTCTCTTGACATATTTATTTATTATTTTTGTACTTTTTACCCCTTTTTCGTGTAATCAAATTGGTAGTTACAGTCTTGTCCCATCGCTGCAACTCCTGTACGGACTCGGGGGAGGCGAATAACTAGAGCCATATGTCCTCCGAAACCTGACCCTGCCAAGCCGCACTGCTTGCTTAACCCGGAAGCCAGCCGTACCAATGTGTTGAGGGAAACACCGTTCAACTGGTGACAGTATCACTGTGCATGCACCCGGCCCGCCACAGGAGTCACTAGAGCATGATGTGAAAATGACTTCCTGGCCAGCCAAAGAATCCCCTAACTCAGATGATGCTGGGCCAATTGTGTGCTGCCTCATGGGTGTACCGGTCACAGCTGTCTGTGTCACAAGCCGGGATTGAACCCAGATCTGTAGCGATGCCTCTGGCACTGAGATGCAAATCAAATCAAATTGTATTTGTCACATACACATGGTTAGCAGATGATAATGCGAGTGAAGCGAAATGATTGTGCTTCTAGTTCCGACAATGCATTAATAGCCAACGAATTATCTAACCTAACAATTCCACAACTACTACCGTATACATATAAGTGTAAAGGGATAAAGAATATGTACATAAAGATATATGAATGAGTGATGGTACAGAACGACATAGGCAAGATGCAGTAGATGGTATCGAGTACAGTATACACATATGAGATGAGTAATGTAGGGTATGTAAACAAAGTGGCATAGTTTAAAGTGGCTAGTGATACATGTATTACATAAATACAGTGCCTTGCGAAAGTATTCGGCCCTCTTGAACTTTGCGACTTTTTGCCACATTTCAGGCTTCAAACATAAAGATATAAAACTGTATTTTTTTGTGAAGAATCAACAACAAGTGGGACATAATCATGAAGTGGATTGACATTTTTTGGATATTTCAAACTTTTTTAACAAATCAAAAACTGAAAAATTGGGCGTGCAAAATTATTCAGCCCCTTTACTTTCAGTGCAGCAAACTCTCTCCAGAAGTTCAGTGAGGATCTCTGAATGATCCAATGTTGACCTAAATGACTAATGATGATAAATACAATCCACCTGTGTGTAATCAAGTCTCAGTATAAATGCACCTGCACTGTGATAGTCTCAGAGGTCCGTTAAAAGCGCAGAGAGCATCATGAAGAACAAGGAACACACCAGGCAGGTCCGAGATACTGTTGTGAAGAAGTTTAAAGCCGGATTTGGATACAAAAAGATTTCCCAAGCTTTAAACATCCCAAAGAGCACTGTGCAAGCGATAATATTGAAATGGAAGGAGTATCAGACCACTGCAAATCTACCAAGACCTGGCCGTCCCTCTAAACTTTCAGCTCATACAAGGAGAAGACTGATCAGAGATGCAGCCAAGAGGCCCCTGATCACTCTGGATGAACTGCAGAGATCTACAGCTGAGGTGGGAGACTCTGTCCATAGGACAACAATCAGTCGTATATTGCACAAATCTGGCCTTTATGGAAGAGCGGCAAGAAGAAAGCCATTTCTTAAAGATATCCATAAAAAGTGTTGTTTAAAGTTTGCCACAAGCCACCTGGGAGACACACCAAACATGTGGAAGAAGGTGCTCTGGTCAGATGAAACCAAAATTGAACTTTTTGGCAACAATGCAAAACGTTATGTTTGGAGTAAAAGCAACACAGCTCATCACCTTGAACACACCATCCCCACTGTCAAACATGGTGTTGGCAGCATCATGGTTTGGGCCTGCTTTTCTTCAGCAGGGACAGGGAAGATGGTTAAAATTGATGGGAAGATGGATGGAGCCAAATACAGGACCATTCTGGAAGAAAACCTGATGGAGTCTGCAAAAGACCTGAGACTGGGACGGAGATTTGTCTTCCAACAAGAGAATGATCCAAAACATAAAGCAAAATCTACAATGGAATGGTTAAATATAAACATATCCAGGTGTTAGAATGGCCAAGTCAAAGTCCAGACCGGAATCCAATTGAGAATCTGTGGAAAGAACTGAAAACTGCTGTTCACAAATGCTCTCCATCCAACCTCACTGAGCTCGAGCTGTTTTGCAAGGAGGAATGAGAAAATATTTCAGTCTCTCGATGTGCAAAACTGATAGAGACATACCACAAGCGACTTACAGCTGTAATCGCAGCAAAAGGTGGCGCTACAAAGTATTAACTTAAGGGGGCTGAATAATTTTGCACGCCCAATTTTTCAGTTTTTGATTTGTTAAAAAAGTTTGAAATATCCAATAAATGTCGTTCCACTTCATGATTGTGTCCCACTTGTTGTTGATTCTTCACAAAAAAATACAGTTTTATATCTTTATGTTTGAAGCCTGAAATGTGGCAAAAGGTCGCAAAGTTCAAGGGGGCCGAATACTTTCGCAAGGCACTGTATGCAGTAGATGATATAGAGTACAGTATATACATATGAGATGAGTAATGTAGGGTATGTAAACGTTATATTAAGTGGCATTGTTTAAAGTGGCTAGTGATACATTTTTTACATCAATTTCAATCAATTTCAATTATTAAAGTGGCTGGAATTTAGTCAGTATTTTGGCAGCAGCCACTCAATGTTAGAGGTGGCTGTTTAACAGTCTGATGGCCTTGAGATAGAAGCTGATTTTCAGTCTCTCGGTCCCTGCTTTGATGCACCTGTACTGACCTCGACTTCTGGATGATAGCGGGGTGAACAGGCAGTGGCTTGGGTGGTTGTTGTCCTTGATGATCTATATGGCCTTCCTGTGACATCGGGTAGTGTAGGTGTCCGGGAGGGCAGGTAGTTTGCCCCCGGTGATGCGTTGTGCAGACCTCACTACCCTCTGGAGAGCCTTACGGTTGTGGGCGGAGAAGTTGCCGTACCAGGCGGTGATACAGCCCAACAGGATGCTCTTAATTGTGGATCTGTAGAAGTTTGTGAGTGCTTTTGGTGTCAAGCCGAGTTTCTTCAGACTCCTGAGGTTGAAGAGGCGCTGCTGCGCATTCTTCACAACACTGTCTGTGTGGGTGGACCAATTCAATTTGTCCGTGATGTGTATGCCGAGGAACTTAAAACTTACTACCCTCTCCACTACTGTCCCGTCTATGTGGATAGGGAGGTGCTCCCTCCGCTGTTTCCTGAAGTCCACAATCATCTCCTTTGTTTTGTTGACGTTGAGTGTGAGGTTATTTTCCTGAACACCACACTCAGAGGGCCCTCACCTCCTTCCTGTAGGCCGTCTCGTCGTTGTTGGTAATCAAGCCTACCACTGTAGTGTCGTCCGCAAACTTGATGATTGAGTTGGAGGCGTGCATGGCCGCACAGTCGTAGGTGAACAGGGAGTACAGGAGAGGGCTCAGAACACACCCTTGTGGGGCCCCAGTGTTGAGGATCAGCGGGGTGGAGATGTTGTTACCTACCCTCACCACCTGGGGGCGTCCCGTCAGGAAGTCCAGTACCCAGTTACACAGGGCGGGGTCGAGACCCAGGGTCTCGAGCTTGATGACGAGTTTGGAGGGTACTATGGTGTTAAATGCTGAGCTGTAGTCGATGAACAGCATTCTCACATAGGTATTCCTCTTGTCCAGATGGGTTAGGGCAGTGTGAAGTGTGGTTGCGATTGCGTCGTCTGTGGACCTATTGGGACAGTAAGCAAATTGGAGTGGGTCTAGGGTGTCAGGTAGGGTGGAGGTGATATGGTCCTTGACTAGTTTCTCAAAGCACTTCATGATGACGGAGATGAGTGCTACAGGGCGGTAGTCATTTAGCTCAGTTACCTTAGCTTTCTTGGGAACAGGAACAATGGTGGCCCTCTTGAAGCATGTGGGAACAGCAGACTGGGATAATGATTGAGTGAATATTTCCGTAAACACACCAGCCAGCTGGTCTGCGCATGCTCTAAGGACGCTGCTGGGGATGCCGTCTGGGCCTGCAGCCTTGCGAGGGTTAACACGTTTCAATGTTTTACTCATGGCGGCTGCAGTGACGGAGAGTCCGCAGGTTTTAGTAGCGTGCTGTTTCAGTGGAACTGTATTGTCCTCAAAGCGAGCAAAGAAGTTATTTAGTCTGTCTGGGAGCAAGACATCCTGGTTCGCGACGGAGCTGGTTTTCTTTTTGTAATCCGTGATTGACTGTAGACCCTGCCACATACCTCTTGTGTCTGAGCCGTTGAATTGCGACTCTACTTTGTCTCTATACTGACGCTTAGCTTGTTTGATTGCCTTGCGGAGGGAATAGCTACACTTTTTTGTATTCGGTCATGTTTCCGGTCACCTTGCCCTGGTTAAAAGCAGTGGTTTGTGTTTTCAGTTTCGTGCGAATGCTGCCATCAATCCACGGTTTCTGGTTTGGGAATGTTTTAATCATTGCTCTGGGTATAACATCGCTGATGCACTTTCTAATGAACTCCATCACCGAATCAGCGTATTCGTCAATGTTGTTGTTGTTGGACGCAATGCGGAACATATCTCAATCCATGTGATCGCAGTAGTCTTGAAGCGTGGAATCAGATTGGTCGGACCAGCGTTGAACATACCTGAGTGTGGGAGCTTCTTGTTTTAGTCTCTGTCTGTAGGCTAGAAGCAACAAAATGGAGTCGTGGTCATTTAGACCGCTGCGTCACTCGGGAGGACCATCTTCTTGACATATTAACTTAGATCACCTGACAATTATCGGACGCATGAAACCTGCCAGGAAGGACCCCTCTGTCACTGAAGTTGCCAAGATGATGAGGAATGTAGTGGATGATGGCCTGTTGATTGACTGCAATAGCACCTGTATTTAGCTTTTTAACTAGGCAAGTTTTCAGTTAAGAACAAATTATTATTTACAATAACTTGCTCAGGTGATAGTGGGAAAGAAATCAGACCTGCTTGATAGAAACAGTCTTAACTGTATTTTTAACTGTATTTTTGGACGAAGGTAGTACTGGTGTTGTCAATATGGAAAATGGTTATTGTTCATGTAACACCAGTAGCTTTGGGCAAAAGTGTGTCTGTCAAAATGTTTATCACATGATAACAGAGGAGCAAACTGAGCATGAGGTAGCTACATCAATTGAAGCTGAACCACCAAGCACTTATTTTTCAGCAACATGCCCACCGCTGCTACACACACTGACCACTGCTACAGATACTGACACACAGACCATGTGTGCTGAGCTTCACCAGTGGAGCACCTCTTCTCAGTACATGGAGACAGAGTTGTGCAACTTTGTAGAGAGAGCCTACATACAGTGCCTTGCGAAAGTATTCGGCCCCCTTGAACTTTGCGACCTTTTGCCACATTTCAGGCTTCAAACATAAAGATATAAAACTGTATTTTGTTGTGAAGAATCAACAACAAGTGGGACACAATCATGAAGTGGAACGGCATTTATTGGATATTTCAAACTTTTGTTGTTGATTCTTCACAAAAAAATACAGTTTTATATCTTCATGTTTGAAGCCTGAAATGTGGCAAAAGTTCGCAAAGTTCAAGGGAGCCGAATACTTTTGCAAGGCACTGTAATTGCCTTTGGTAAATTTCCCTCTTGCGCATCAGCCCGCAGAATCACACCTCCACATCCATACAGATGGAAAATACATGGACAAAACACAGCAGGGTAGTCAGAGAAAAAAGGCAGTCAAGAATGTTAACACTGACACAGCGTTTGTTGTAAGATCGAATCCCCGAGTTGTTCTGCCCCCGATTAAGGCAGTTAGCCCACTGTTCCTAGGCCGTCATTGAAATAAGAATTTGTTCTTAACTGATTTGCCTAGTTAAATAAAGGTAAAATAAAAAAATAAAAATGTGTGAGGACTGTAAATCAAATGTCTATGCGTTTATTAATGTACATTATTGTTACTGGTGTAGAGAGTAGGCAGGAGGCAGTCGCAAGTTTAGAACTACCTGTATACAAGACCCCTGGGAGCCAGAAAGAGGGGGTCAAATACTTATTTCCCTCATTAAAATGCAAATCAATTTATAACATTTTTGACATGCATTTTTATGGATTTTTTTGTTGTTATTCTGTCTCTCACTGTTAAAATAAACCTATCATTAAAATGATAGGCTGATCATTTCTTTATCAGTGGGCAAACGTACAAAATCAGCAGGGGCCAAGGTGAGTCCAAAAATGTATTGTATGCTACTGCATAAATTATGCAATATGCAAGGGAGATAGGTGTACTGTAGCTGAGAAAGTAATACTAAGTGTATGTTGTGTAGCAAGCTGTTCGTAGACCATGTGCCTCACCCTAATAATTTAGTCTATTTTCACCAACGTTGTACTGTAAACACATCGTTCGTCGTTGGTGTGTGCTTATTTGCCTATTACCTGTTTTAGAGAAATGTAATCATTGCATATTGTAAGAGTTTTCATAGTCTGTTTGTATGTAAGAACGGTCCGTGTTCTGACTTCTGTCGCTGTACATTTCAAAAGTTCTGAACAAATTGTTATACTTTTTACGTGGGGACAGGTAGGCTAGTGGTTGGAGCGTTGGGCCAGTAACCGAAAGGTTACTCGATCGAATGCCCGGGCTGTTTTGCCCCTTATAAGTCCCTTAAGTACCCAGTGTTCCCCGGACGCCGAGGATCAGCCTCCCGCACCTCTCTTATTCAGATTTTAGTTGAATGCATTCAGTTGTACAACTGACCAGGTATCCTCCTTTCGTCCGTCGTCTCTCGCTCATTAATGACTGAAACGAAATTACGGATGGCCTCTTATCCGCTTGTCGTCCCCTTATGCCATAGTTTGTACGTCTCAATTGTAAGTAGGAACCACATTTGTTTAATAAGCAAGTCAGCCATATTAGCTATTTTTTTGAATGCATTAAAATGAGGCGGAATTAACAGTAGCAGTGGTAAGGTGGTGGGACTGCTGTTGGAACAGCTTTATGTGTCTGTCACCGTTATAGTGCAATTCATGTATTGTTTAGTGTTGTGGCTTTGCTGGCATGCATCCCATTTTTTTGTTTGCCCCGCCAACATTTACATACTAAAATCGCCACTGCCTATATCAATGTATTTTTGAGGTAAATCTATTTCGCACCACCAGCGGGATTCCCTTTCGGGCTCAACAGGTTGGTGAAGCGAGCCAATCAGAAGAGGCTTTACCAGCGCCGTGAACTGACCAATCAGCGAAGTAGCAGCATATTTTCGTTTCAACTAATTTATGCCCGATGTCCACAAATTGAATATATCCGTCCTTGCTGCACATGTGTGTCTCGCAAGGCTGCAGAAACGTTAGCAGCATTGATAATGTAATGTTCGCTGTGTCTGGGTTCGACCAAAGCGTCGATTTCTACTGGGATCTCCATGCTAAAAATGTTGCATGGAGACACATTGCCAATATGATTGGATTACCTGGTTAGTTTAATGTGAAAGAATTAGCTGGAAAGTGGAAGATATGTGCTGGCAATTAGCTAAACGATCTAGAAAAGTGGTTAGCTTTGTAGTTCGCTGGTTTGGCTGTATTATGAACGTCTGTGTGTAACGCACGAGTTGAAAATACGGAATTATTGCGGTATACCGAACCCAGCGTTGCGGACTGCTTCATTAACAATAAGACTTCAGCCGGAACACATAGTTTGTGCAACTTCTGGACATGAGGCTTTATGCGATTCTGCAAATGTAACGAAACAGAGGAGGACCTACCTAAATGTGTCAAATATAAACGTTCCAAAACGTTTAGCGTTTGGAGTTAAACGGTTGCTACAGACGAAACGATTTGCAACAGAATCGGCGTAATGAATACACCCAAGGTCTCATTCGACACTTCCGATTTTGAACGAAAGGGGTGGCGGCAAATAATAACAACAAAGCGGGGTATGCAACGGGCAGACTCCCTGGTGAAACATATTTCTGACAGCCATTGCTAGATA
Source organism: Oncorhynchus masou masou (assembly GCF_036934945.1). Lineage (NCBI taxonomy): Eukaryota > Metazoa > Chordata > Actinopteri > Salmoniformes > Salmonidae > Oncorhynchus > Oncorhynchus masou. The sequence goes on from NC_088212.1 coordinate 51,792,299, forward strand.
AGTCTAGCAAGACAACCAGAAACACTTAGTTAATAAATAAAGCTAGCTAGCCAGTCTAACTTACACAAATGCCATTATGGCATCGAAGTCCGACCAACTTCTCATCGTGGTGTCCATTCTTGAAGGTAACGTTTGGTCAAAGTCAATCCGTCTTGTATTTTCTTTATCTAAACATTAGTACTACAATATGTCCTAAGCGTATGTATTGTCGCTAACGTCAGCCAAAAGATACTGGTAGCTAGCTAGCTAGCTAATTTTCTCACTTTTGTTTCGTCAACGTTAACGTAGCTAACTAACGTTAGCTAGTTAGCTATCTTGTAACTTTAGTTAGCGAGCACATTACGGTAATGTTTAGTTAACGCCAGCTAGTTAACTGTTAAATCTAGCTAGCTACATTTTGCTAGCTGATAAGCTTCTTATTGAAGTGGTTGGTTAGATGGCTAGCCATGGTGTACATATAGCTAAGCACATTCTTGTATGCCACATAGAAGCTACAAGCATGTCTGTTTTGAAATATTTTTTGCTCGACCCAGGTCGTCAATTCCCAAAGAGCCAGCGTCACAACCTTATAGTACATGCAAAGTTTGATGGAGAGCAGTTGGCTACAGACCCTGTTGATCACAAGGAGCAGCCTCAGTTCTGCACAGAGTTGGCCTGGGAACTTGATCGCAGGACCTTGCACCAGCACAGGTCATTCATAACTACATACCTTCTCTCTAGATACTATTGATGCCCAGTTACTTAATTTTACTTTCATGATGGTTCATTTCCCTGCAGTTATGCACTTTGATTGCTGATGCACAAGGCTACTACTAGTACACATGCATGCAACTGAAGATTGTAATGTCAATGTTTTGTACCCCCAGACTCCAGCGCACACCCATCAAACTACAGTGCTATGCTGTTGATACAACCACATCTGTGAAAGAGTGTGTTGGATATATTATTCTTGATTTAAGATCTGTGCAAGAAATCAAACAGGTGAGCTCCTCCGGTGTTCTCTGAATATTGCTATTCTGCAATTCAAGATGTTAGCTATCAATGTGATACCGGCTTTTTGCTAATTACGATTCATACATTGAAGATAAGTTCAAATTTGATCTGTCACATGCTTCATCAACAACAGGTGTAGACTAACAGTGAAATGCCTACTTATGGGTCCTTTTCCAACTATGCAGAGTTGAATAAATAGAAATAGTGACTAAATACACAGACAATAACGAGTAAATGTAACATGGCTGTACATAGGGAGTACCAGTACCGAGTCTGTGTAGGGGTAAAAGGTAATTGAGGTAGCCATAGCTATGGGTAAGTGAGTAGGCAACAGGATCAATAATAGACAGGAGCAGCGTATGTGGTGTGTGTGTATGGCGTCAGTATGCATATGTGTTGGGATGTGAGTGTGTGGGTAGAGTCCAGTGTGTGTTCCTAGTCAGTGCAAAAGACGATAAGTCCAGGTAGCCATTTGATTAGCTATTTAGCAGTCTTGTTTAGTAGTCTTATGGCTTGAGGCTATAAGCTTTTCAGGGTCCTGTTGGTTCCAGGCTTTGTGCACTGGTACAGCTTGTCATGCGGTAGCTTGGGTGACTGGATTCTTGGACACTTTTTTTTTGGGCCTTCATCTGACACCACCTGGTGTAGAGGTCCTGGATGACAGGGAGCTCGGCCTTAGTGATATACTGGGCTGTGCTCCGTACCCTCTATAGTAGAGGTCGACCGATTCATGGGAATGGCTGATTAATTGGGGCCGATTTCAAGTTTTCATAACAATCGGTAATCAGCATTTTTGGACACCGATTGTGGCCGGTTACATTGCACTCCACGAGGAGACTGCGTGGCAGGCTGACTACCTCTTATGCGAGTGCAGCAAGGAGCTAAAGTGCTGGCTAGCATTAAACTTATCTTATAAAAAACAATCAATCTTAACATAATCACTAGTTTACTACACATGGGTGATGATATTACTAGTTTATCTAGATTGTCCTGCGTTGCATATAATCTATGCGGTGCCTGTTAATTTATCATTGAATCAGAGCCTACTTCGCCAAACGGGTGACTTAACAAGTGCATCTGCGGAAAAAGCACTGTCGTTGCACCATTGTGTACCTAACCATAAACATCAATGCCTTTCTTAAAATAAATACACAAGTATATATTTTTAAACCTGCATATTTAGTTAATATTGCCTGTTAACATAAAATAAATTAAAATAGGGAAATTGTCACTTCTCTTGCATTCTGTGCAAGCAGAGTCAGGGTAAATGCAGCAGTTTGGGCCGCCTGGCTCGTTGCGAACTGTGTGAAGACCAATTCTTCCTAACAAAGACCGTAATTAATTTGCCAGAATTGTACATAATTATGACATTGAAGGTTGTGCAATGTAACAGCAATATTTAGACTTAGGGATGCTACCCGTTAGATGAAATACGGAACGGTTCTGTATTTCACTGAAAGGATAAGCGTTTTGATTTTGAAATGATAGTTTCTGGTTTTGACCATATTAATGACCCAAGGCTCGTATTTCTGTGTTATTATATTATAATTAAGTCTATGATTTGATCGAGCAGCCTGACTGAGCGGTGGTAGGCAGCAGCAGGCTCGGCAAGCATTCATTCAAACAGCAATTTCCTGCATTTGCCAGCAGCTCTTTGCTGTGCTTCAAGCATTGCACTGTTTATGACTTCAAGTCTATCAACTCCCAAGATTAGGCTGGCAATACTAAAGTACTATTAGAACATCCAATAGTCAAAGGTATATGAAATACAATTGGTATAGAGAGAAATAGTCCTATAACTACAACATTAAACTTCTTACCTGGGAATATTGAAGACTCATGTTAAAAGGAACCACCAGCTTTCATTTGTTCTCATGTTCTGAGCAAGGAACTTAAACGTTAGCTTTTTTACATGGGAAATATTGCACTTTAACTTTCTTTTCTAACACTTTGGTTTTGGATGATTTAAACCAAATTAAACATGTTTCATTATTTATATGAGGCTAAATGGATTTTGTTTTATATTAAGTTAAAATAAGTGTTAATTCAGTATTGTTGTAATTGTCATTATTACAAATCGTCCAATTAATCGATATCAGCTTTTTTTGGTCCTCCAATAATCGGTATCGGCGGTGAAAATGCATAATCGGTCGACTCTATAGTGCCTTGCGGTCGGGTGCTTTGCAGTTGCTGTATGTGGTGCAGCCTGTCAAGATGCCCTCAATGTTGCAGCTGTAGAACTTTTTGAAGATCTGAAGGCCCATGCCAAAGGGGGAAGTTACTCTGACGTGCCCTCTTCACAACTGTCTGTGTTAGAGGTCGACTGATTATGATTTTTCAATGCCGATACCGATTATTGGAGGCCCAAAAAAAGCAGATACCGATTAATCGGCCAATTTTTATTTTTTATTTTATTTATTTGTAATCATGACAATTACAACAATACTGAATTAACATTTATTTTAACTTAATATAAAACATCAATAAAATCCATTTAGCCTCAAATAAATAATGAAACATGTTCAATTTGATTTAAATAATCCAAAAACAAAGTGTTGGAGAAGAAAGTAATGTGTGCCATGTAAAAAAGCTAACGTTTAAGTTCCTTGCTCAGAACATGAGAACATATGAAAGCTGGTGGTTCCTTTTAACAGGGGCGGCAGTGTAGCCTAGTGGTTAGAGTGTTGGACTAGCAACCGGAAGGTTGAGAGTTCAAACCCCTAAGCTGACAAGGTACAAAATCTGTCGTTCTGCCCCTCAACAGGCAGTTAACCCACTGTTCCCAGGCCGTCATTGAAAATAAGAATTTGTTCTTAACTGACTTGCCTGGTTAAATAAAGGTAAAAAAAAAACAAACAAAAAACATGAGACTTTGATATTCCAAGGTAAGAGGTTTTAGGTTGTAGTTAATATAGTATTTATAGGACTATTTCTCTCTATACCATTTGTATTTCATATACCTTTGACTATGGGATGTTCTTATAGGCACTATAGTATTGCCAGTGTAACAGTATAGCTTCCGTCCCCCTCCTCGCCCCTACCTGGGCTCGAACCAGGAACACATCCACAACAGCCACACTCGAAGCATCGTTACCCATTGCGCCACAAAAGCCGCGGCCCTTGCAGCGCAAGGGGAATAACTACTCCAAATCTTAAAGCGAGTGAAGTTTGAAACAGTATTAGCGCACACCCAGCAAACTAGCTAGCCATTTCACATTGGTTACACCAGCCATTAGGCTGATAGGCTTGAAGTCATAAACAGTGCTGTGCTTGCGAAGAGCTGCTGGCAAATGCACAAAAGTGCTGTTTGAATTAATGAATACGGACCCGCTGCTGCTCAGTCAGACTGCTCTATCAAATCAGACTTAATTATAACATAATAACACACACATACGAGCCTTTGGTCATTAATATGATCGAATCCGGAAACTATCATTTCGAAAACAAAACGTTTATTTCAGTGAAATACGGAACCGTTAGGGATGCCACCCGTTAGATAAAATACCGAAGTCTAAATATTGTTATTACATTGCACAACCTTCAATGTCATAATTACGTAAAATTCTGGCAAATTAGTTTGCAATGAGCCAGGCAACCCAAACTCTTGCATATACCCTGACTCTGCTTGCAATGAACGCAAGAGAAATGACACAATTTCACCTGGTTAATATTGCCTGCTAAACTGGATTAGTAGTTATAACTAGTGATTATGATTGATTGTTTTTTATAAGAAGTTTAAATGATAGCTAGCAATTTACCTTGGCTTCTACTGCATTTGCGTAACAGGCAGGCTACTCGTGGAGTGCAATGTTTAGAGCGTTGGACTAGTTAACTGTGCGGTTGCAAGAATGGAACCCCTGAGCTGACAATTTGAAAATCTGTCGTTCTGTCCCTGAACAAGGCAGTTAACCCACAGTTCCTAGGCTGTCATTGAAAATAAGAATGTGTTCTTAACTGACTTGCCTAGTTAAATAAAAGGTATATAAAAAAATATATTTGTATTTTTATATAAATGGAAATCGGTGCCCAAAAATACAGATTTCCGATTGTTATGAAAACTTGAAATCGGCCCTAATTAATCGGCCATTCCGATTAATCGGTCGACCTCTAGACTGTGTGTGAACCATGTTAATTCCTTAGTGATGTGGACACCGAACTTGAAGCTCTCAATCGCTCCACTACAGCTCCATCGATGTGGATGGGGGCGTGCTCGCCCCTCTGTTTTCTATAGGCCATGATCAGCTTCTTTTGTCTTCCTGATGCTGAGGGAGAGGTTGTTGTCCTGGCACCAGATCTTATGTCTGAAGGATGTACAAAGTTAGCTTGAACTCATGAAAGTCTGTATTTTGACAAAATGTCACATAACATACTGTATATGTGTTGTGTAAATTCTGTCTTTTTATAAATGCATACAGTGCATCCAGAAATTATTCAGACCCCTTGACTTTTTTCCACATTTTGTTACATTACAAACTTATTCTAAAATGTTTTTCCACCTTTTCAATCTACACATAATACCCCACAATGACATAGCAAAACAGGTTTTTAGAAATTGTAGCAAATTTATAAAATAAATAGGGAGTATCACATTTACATAAGTTTTCAGACTCTTTACTCAGTACTTTGTTGAAGCACCTTTGGCAGTGATTACAGCCTAGTCGTCTTTGGTATGATGCTACAAGCTTGGCACATCTGTATTTAGGGAGTTTCTCCCATTCTTCTCTGCAGATCCTTTCAAGTTCTATCAGGTTGGATGGGGAGCGTCGCTGCACAGCTTTTCTCGGGTCTCTCCAGAGATATTCGATCAAGTTCAAGTCCGGCCTTTGGCTGGGCCACTCAAGCACATTGAGACTTGTCCCAAAGCCACTCCTGCCTTGTCTTGGCTGTGTGCTCCGTGTCGCTGTCCTGTTGGGAGGTAAACCTGAGGTTCTGAGTACTCTGGAGCAGGTTTTCATCAAGGATTTCTCTACTTTGCTCCGTTCATCTTTCCCTTGATTGGTCTCCCAGTCCCTGCCACTGAAAAACATCCCCCACATCATGATGCTGCCGCCACCATGCTTCACCGCCGGGATGGTGCTAGGTTTGTTCGACGTGACGTTTGGCATTCAGGCTAAATAGTTCAATCTCTGTTTCATCAGACCAGAGAATCTTGTTTCTCATGGACAGAGTCCTTAACGTGCTTTTTCGCAAACTCCCAAGCGGGCTGTCATGTGCCTTTTACTGAGGAGTGGCTTCTGTTTGGCCACTCTACCATGGAGGCCTGATTTTAATGGAGTGGTGCAGATATGGTTGTCCTTCTGGAAGGTTCTCCCATTTCCACAGAGGAACTCTGGAGCTCTGTCAGAGTGACCATTGGGTTCTTGGTTACCTCCCTGACCAAGGTCCTTCTCCCTGGATTGCTCAGTGCAAACTCTTTCCATTTAAGGATGGAGGTCACTTTGTTCTTGGGGACCTTCAATTCTGCCAAAACATTTTTGGTACCCTTCCCCAGATCTGTGCCTCGACACAATCCTTTCTCTGAGCTATATGGACAATTCCTTCGACCTCGTGGCCTGTTTTTTTTCTCTGACCTGCACTGCCAACTGTGGGACCTTTTTTATATAGAGCTGTGTGTGCCTTTCCAAATCAAGTCCAATTTAATTGATTACACCACAGGTGGACTTCAATCGAGTTGTAGAAACCTCAAGGATGATCAATGGAAACAGGATGCACCTAAGCTCAATTTTGTGTCTCATAGCAAATAGTCTGAATACTTATGTAAAGATTTTTTTTTTATTACATTTTCAAAATTGTTTCAACCTGTTTTCACTTCGTCATAGTGGGGTATTGTGTGTAAGTCGCTCTGGATAAGAGCGTCTGCTAAATGACTTAAATGTAAATGTAGATTGCTGAGAACTGTTTTATTTAATACATTACAGCCTCATTCTAAAATGTGGATAAAGTTGAGGGGTCGGAATACTTTCCAGACTGCACTGTGTGTGTGAGATGTACAGTACCAGTCCATTTTTTGTTGTTGTTGGTACTATTTTCTACATTGTAGAATAATAGTGAAGACATCAAAACTATGAAATAACACATGGAATTGTGTAGTAACCCAAAAGGTGTTAAACATCAATGTTTTATATTTTTTGCCTTGAGGACAGCTTTGCAAAGTCTTGGCATTTTCTCAACCAGCTTCATGAGGTAGTCACCTGGAATGCATTTCAATTAACAGGTGTGCCTTGTTAATGTGTGGAATTTCTTTCCTCAATGCGTTGGAGTCAATCAGTTGTGACAAGGTAGGAGTGGTATACAGAAGATTGTCATTTCCCAAATAGGGCTAAGTCCATATGGCAAGAACTGCTAAAATAAGCAAAGAGAAATGACATTCCATCATAACTTTGACTGAGCTTCATGTCTTAATCTAGAAAATGTCAAGAACTTTGAACGTTTCTTCAAGTGCAGTCACAAAAACCATCAAGCGCTATTATGAAACTGGCTCTAATGAGGACTGCCACAGGAAAGGAAGACCCACAGTTCATTAGATTTAACTGCACCTCAAATTGCAGCCCAAGTAAATGCTTGACAGAGTTCAAGTAACAGACACATGTCAACATCAACTGTTCAGAGGGGACTGCGTGAGTCAGGCCTTCATGGTTGAATTGCTGCAGAGAAACCACTACTAAAGGACACCAATAAGAAGAGACTTCCTTGGACCAAGAAACACAAGCAATGGACATTAGACTGGTTGAAATCTGTCCTTTGGTCTGTAGTCCAAAGACCGCTGTGTCTTTGTGAGACGCAAAGTAGGTGAACAGATTATTTCCGTTTGTGTGATTCCCACCTTGCAGCATGGAAATGTGGTTGTCCTTTGCTGGTGACACTGATTTATTTAGAGTTCAAGGCACACTTAACCAGTATGGCTACCACAGTATTCTGCAGCGATACTCCATCCCATCTGGTTTGGGCTTAGCGAGACTATTTGTTTTTCAACATGACAATAACCCAAAACACCTCCAGGCTGTGTAAGGGCTATTTGACCAAGAAGGAGAGTGATGGAGTGCTGTATAAGATGACCTGGCCTCCATCACCAATTTGAGGTGGTTTGGGATGAGTTGTACCGCAGAGTGAAGGAAAAGCAGCCAAAAATTGCTCAGCATATGTGGGAACTCCTTCAAGACTGTTTGAAAAGTATTCCAGTTGAAGCTGGTTGAGAGAATGTCAAGAGTGCAAAGCTGTCATCAAGGCAAAGGATATTTACTTTGAATAATCTAAAATATATTTTGATTTAATGCGATTCCATAGTTTTGATGTATTCACTATTCTACAATGTATCCAAACTTTTAACTGGTACTGTGTCTGTTTGTTTTTTGTTTTTTTGTGCCAGCACAATTTCAGCCAGTCAAATTCCTGTACATACAAATGTATCTGAAGAATAAAAGTGATTCTGATGAGACTTGTTTCATTGTGTCCCCAGGCTCCTAAATGGTATCCCTTACTAAGCAGCAAGTACACCAAGTTGAAGCCAGCCATTCTGCTCACCATTGCACTGGAGAATGACACCAAACAAACAGAGTTGTCACTAGAACGATTCAAGGCCAAAAAAGCACCACCAAGACAAGGTGAGGAGTGTCATCATAGTATTTGTCCCAAATGACACCCTTTTCCCTACATGGTGCACTCATCAAATGAAGAGCACTATATAGGGAATTGGGTGCCATTTGGGATGCACAAATTTGAGATATTAAGTATTCACACCCCCCTTGGCATTTTTCCTATTTTGTTGCCTTACAACCTCGAATTAAAATTGATTTTATCATCTTTTGATTTACACAATATGCCTACCACTTTGAAGATGTAAAATATTTGTTGTGAAACAAACAAGAAATAAGACAAAAAAACAGAAATTGCATAACTATTCACCCCACCCCCAAAGACAATACTTGGCAGAACCACCTTTTGCAGAAATTACAGCTGCAAATCTCTTGGGGTATGTCTCTATAAGCTTGGCACATCTAGCCACTGGGGTTTTTGCCCATTATTCAAGGCAAATCTGTTCCAGTTCCTTGAAGTAGGATGGGTTCTGCTGGTGTACAACAATCTTTAAGTCCTACCACAGATTCTCAATTGGATTGAAGTCTGGGCTTTGACTAGGCCATTCCAAGACATTTAAATGTTTCTCCTTAAACCACTCAAGTGTTGCTTTAGCAGTATGCTTAGGGTCAATGTCCTACTGGAAGGTGAACCTCTGTCCTAGTCTCATATCTGTGGAAGACTGAAACAGGTTTCCATCAAGAATTTCCCTGTATCTCCACCTCGTCCCTGACCTGTTTGGAGAGTTCCTTGGTCTTCATGTTGCCGCTTACTGGTGTTGCAGAATGTGGCCTTTCAGAACAGGTGTGTGTGTGTATATACCTACTGAGATCATGTGACACTTAGATTGTACACAGGTGGAATTTTTATTTAACTAATTGTGACTTCTGAAGGTAATTGGTTGCACCAGATTTTATTTAGGGGCTTCATAGCGAAGAGGGTGAATACATATGCACGCACCACTTTTCAGTTTTTTATTTTTTGGAACACGTTTTTTCCATTTCACACAAAATAGTCCAAATTGGTGAGGTATGTACATTACATTAAGTAAAAATCTATTTAAAGCTATAAAAATCTATTTAGATTGTAATGCAACAAAATAGGAAAAACGCCTAGGGGGATGAATACTTTTGCAAGACACTGTAGATAAGTTATAATATATTACTTGAACACGTTTGGGAGATTAGGCTATATTTGGTGTTTTTAACAACTGTCACCTGTTTTTGTAGGCTCTCCTGTGTTGAGTAACCTTTTGCCAGAGAAACTAGAGGCTGTTCTGAAAGAGGATGAAGGATATCACCAGATTGGACATGAAGATTATTGCACTGACTTGTTTGTTTTGTCTGTTACTGTGGCCTTTGCTACCAAGCTTGAACAGGTAAAGTGCTTCTTCACAAGCATTGTATAAACATATATGTAGTAGTTACTTTTCAATAGCTAGGTTTCCATCCAGTTGGCAACAGATTTTCATGTAGATATTCTATAATACGCATAAAAACAGTATGCACATTTTCCCACCAGATATGTTTCCATCAAATTTACTTGTTGCTGCGCGTGATGGTGTAGTGCACATAAAAATACATTTTGTGGTTAAATTCCCATGTATCAAATAAAAAATACAAGTTAAATAGGTTTCCGTCACATTTTCAACTACTGATGGTTTCTCACAAAAAATGTTGCTTTATAGACCGAGTGTGCCCGCTCTGGTATTGGCATGTGCGCTCTAGCCACCAGTGGCATGTGCGTGCTGTTGGCTATAGCACATGTATAGCCTACACAATGATGATGATGATATTATTATATGATATTATCGACAAAGAGCAAGATCATTTCTTTGGTCTTAACAGCAGCCAAGCAACGATGATCGTGTCACCAGAATAGTGTGTGTGTGTGTGTTTATGTATATGTGTGTGTGTGTATATGTGAGTGTGAAATGTTCATGAAAAGTCTTCTTGCTTTCCCAAAGACCTTTTTCAATTAAATGTTAACTTCAAAGTTGCCTATGCTTCCCTGGCACAATTTTTTGATTATTTTTATCAATCTGGTGGGTATTTGTTTAGAAACTTCTACTATCATGTGGGCTATAAGCACTGCTAAACAGCAGCCTCTTGCTAGGTGTGAATTAAAGGGTAACTACACCCAAATATCAGCATTTTTCAGATTTCTTCCAGACCTCTTCCAGACCTCAAGCGGTCTACTGATGTGGTTTAAGTATTGTGCACTTGGATCATCATTTTGGTTTTCTATAAAAAAAATATATATTTTAAATAATTTAAAAAAAAATTGAAAGTGGGATTTTGAGAGCGAAAACCTGAAACAAATGGTTAAATGGAAACCTTGTTTTTCAAGATAATGTGGGCTATGTGCTTTTTTTCTGTTTTACCCTCTTGAGCTGACAGCCTTGGCGATATTTGCATACATTGTCAATGCCTCGATAAAGTATGAAGAGGGCCATGAAGACTAGACTAGGCTCTCGAGTGGTGCAGCGGTCCTCAGGCACTGCATTAGTGCTAGAAGCATAACTACATACCCTGCTTTGATCCCGGGCTGTATCACAACTGGCCGTGATCGGTAGTCCCATAGGGCGGCGCACAATTGGCCCAGCGTCGTCCGGGTTAGGGGAGGGTCTGGCTGGGGTAGGCCGTCATTGTAAAATAACTGACTCGCCTAAAAATAGGCTACCACCTTCTGCTACTCTATATACTTGTGGAAAACACTGAGGATTCAAAGATGACCGCAATGTACACTAATGCTGAAAATATTAACATAAACATTAGTCAAACTTGACCCCATAATTTGTATATAAACTCAAAACGATAAGTAATGTCTTTACGAAGGATTGCCTGCTGCATTCAAACATAACCAACCTACAGCACTAGTCTAAACTTGCATCATCTGTTATCACTTAGTTTTAAGGGATAAACATGGTAATGCTTTCACTGACTGTATATGAAGGAATATAGTTCCTAAATGATTGTGCTTGCTTTGTTATCCAACTGATCTTGTCCTTTGTCATCCTGTGAACACCGTTCATTGCTGCTCGCAGCTAGATTTAAATATCTATTCTGTAGTTCATGCCGGTATTGCAGGTGTACATTGACAGTGATTTGTTTGCTTGTGTGTTTCAGTTGATTCCCAGTACGATGAAGCTGGTCGGTGAAGGGTCTGAGTTTTTCTTCTATTATACCCTGCTGGGTAATGACATCACCAGTGAACCTTTCCAAAATCTGATTAGCCCCAACTTTGAGCCAGAGAGGGCCTCGGTCCGAATCCGCAGCAGTGATCCGGTTCTACTGGCCTTTCTCAGCCTGCAGCCCTGTCTTCAGGTGCTGTCTCATGTTCTTACATTTACATTTAAGTCATTTGGCAGACGCTCTTATCCAGAGCGACTTACAAATTGGTGAATTCACCTTATGACATCCAGTGGAACAGCCACTTTACAATAGTGCATCTAAATCATTTAAGGGGGGGTGAGAAGGATTACTTTATCCTATCCTAGGTATTCCTTAAAGAGGTGGGGTTTCAGGTGTCTCCGGAAGGTGGTGATTGACTCCGCTGTCCTGGCGTCGTGAGGGAGTTTGTTCCACCATTGGGGGGCCAGAGCAGCGAACAGTTTTGACTGGGCTGAGCGGGAACTGTACTTCCTCAGTGGTAGGGAGGCGAGCAGGCCAGAGGTGGATGAACGCAGTGCCCTTGTTTGGGTGTAGGGCCTGATCAGAGCCTGGAGGTACTGCGGTGCCGTTCCCCTCACAGCTCCGTAGGCAAGCACCATGGTCTTGTAGCGGATGCGAGCTTCAACTGGAAGCCAGTGGAGAGAGCGGAGGAGCGGGGTGACGTGAGAGAACTTGGGAAGGTTGAACACCAGACGGGCTGCGGCGTTCTGGATGAGTTGTAGGGGTTTAATGGCACAGGCAGGGAGCCCAGCCAACAGCGAGTTGCAGTAATCCAGACGGGAGATGACAAGTGCCTGGATTAGGACCTGCGCCGCTTCCTGTGTGAGGCAGGGCCGTACTCTGCGGATGTTGTAGAGCATGAACCTACAGGAACGGGCCACCGCCTTGATGTTAGTTGAGAACGACAGGGTGTTGTCCAGGATCACGCCAAGGTTCTTAGCGCTCTGGGAGGAGGACACAATGGAGTTGTCAACCGTGATGGCGAGATCATGGAACGGGCAGTCCTTCCCCGGGAGGAAGAGCAGCTCCGTCTTGCCGAGGTTCAGCTTGAGGTGGTGATCCGTCATCCACACTGATATGTCTGCCAGACATGCAGAGATGCGATTCGCCACCCGGTCATCAGAAGGGGGAAAGGAGAAGATTATTTGTGTGTCGTCTGCATAGCAATGATAGGAGAGACCATGTGAGGTTATGACAGAGCCAAGTGACTTGGTGTATAGCGAGAATAGGAGAGGGCCTAGAACAGAGCCCTGGGGGACACCAGTGGTGAGAGCGCGTGGCGAGGAGACAGATTCTCGCCACGCCACCTGGTAGGAGCGACCTGTCAGGTAGGACGCAATCCAAGCGTGGGCCGCGCCGGAGATGCCCAACTCGGAGAGGGTGGAGAGGAGGATCTGATGGTTCACAGTATCGAAGGCAGCTGATAGGTCTAGAAGGATGAGAGCAGAGGAGAGAGAGTTAGCTTTAGCAGTGCGGAGCGCCTCCGTGATACAGAGAAGAGCAGTCTCAGTTGAATGACTAGTCTTGAAACCTGACTGATTTGGATCAAGAAGGTCATTCTGAGAGAGATAGCGGGAGAGCTGGCCAAGGACGGCACGTTCAAGAGTTTTGGAGAGAAAAGAAAGAAGGGATACTGGTCTGTAGTTGTTGACATCGGAGGGATCGAGTGTAGGTTTTTTCAAAAGGGGTGCAACTCTCGCTCTCTTGAAGACAAAAGGGACGTAGCCAGCGGTCAGGGATGAGTTGATGAGCGAGGTGAGGTAAGGGAGAAGGTCTCCGGAAATGGTCTGGAGAAGAGAGGAGGGGATGGGGTCAAGCGGGCAGGTTGTTGGGCGGCCGGCCGTCACAAGAAGCGAGATTTCATCTGGAGAGAGAGGGGAGAAAGAGGTCAGAGCACAGGGTAGGGCAGTGTGAGCAGAACCAGCGGTGTCGTTTGACTTAGCAAACGAGGATCGGATGTCGTCGACCTTCTTTTCAAAATGGTTGACGAAGTCATCTGCAGAGAGGGAGGAGGAGGGGGGGAGGAGGATTCAGGAGGGAGGAGAAGGTGGCAAAGAGCTTCCTAGGGTTAGAGGCAGATGCTTGGAATTTAGAGTGGTAGAAAGTGGCTTTAGCAGCAGAGACAGAGGAGGAAAATGTAGAGAGGAGGGAGTGAAAGGATGCCAGGTCCGCAGGGAGGCGAGTTTTCCTCCATTTCCGCTCGGCTGCCCGGAGCCCATGTTCTCACGTGCTAACGTGACGCAAGTAGTTGCTTTGCTGGAGAGTCAACAAAGTCTTGTGTCATTATTATTTGATTTTTAATCAGATAAAATGGTGACAGAAATATTGCAAAAAAGTTTCCTTCTTGGCGTCAATGGAATCCGTTACACTAGTGTTCCATAATCGTCTCTGTGTATGTTTTGTCACAGGTCCACCTCTGCTGTGGGAACCACTCCCTTGGCAGCACAGAGGTCTCCCTAGCTGGCCTGGCTAAGAGCAGTGTGGACCTGGAGAAGCAGGTGGCCACAGTGGAGGGGGCCTTCATTCTCCAGCCTCCTAACCGAGCCAAGCAAAGCTTGCCTCCTGTCCCCATGGATCTGCAGCCCACTGTGGGGGTGTCCGTCACACTCAGGAGAGAGGCTCTCACTATTCCGGTAAAGAAAGGCCTACCTGACACATTTAGCTAATCACGGTTACTAACCTACTGATCTGATGTAATAGAATGTTTAATACCCTACTGCTGTAGGGCTCAATTACTTGGTTACTGTCTCTGATGTTGGTTGTCTCGATTTTGCATCATTGCAAATGACAGGAGGAACTTTGACAGAGGTTGTCTCTCTGTGTTGGTAGGTGGGAGCTAATGCAGAGGGAGATGGTCCTCTGATTCCACTGAAGACCGGGACTGTGGAGCACGTCCTCCCTCCATCTCCCCCTGCTGAAAAGTGGCCCCGAACTCCCTCACCTGGCATAAAGTCCCCCATTAAGTCTCCCACATCCCTAGCTGAGTCCCCTCCCAACCCCCTCACAGAAAGCGAGGCTAACAGCCTGCAGGTAGAAGCTGCCTTGCAGGCTCAACCTCTCCCAACTGGTAGGTGTTTGTTTGAGTAGGCTCATTCACATTAATTTGGACATTTTAGACCATTCCATTGGTCCTAAAGTTAAATCTCTGGGAGACGCAACACAAATGCGCCCCATCAACGGTTTGGGAGTAAAATCTGACCTCTTTAGTTCCACTTTTGGGGAACAACACAGTAGGCACACCCACCACACTTCCTCTAAAGGCTTTTCACACAGCATTTATCTTAGCCCTCAGTTAAGCCCAAGAATTAGTCCATTTGAAAAGCCTCTGAACAAGAAAGCCAGGATGAAAAGCACTAACATGTCTGTGGTTGTTTCTGTCCGACTCGGGCCTCCAGGTTTGGTCCTTGCCCCGTGCCAAGTGGAGGACGAGCCTGAAGGAGGCCTGTCCTCGGTCAGCGTCTCTGCACCAAAGATAGCCATCCCCTCCTCGGCACATCACTACTGTTTCTCCATGGACCTGCGCAGTATCCGCAACATAAACCTGGGCTTCCCTGTCAGCTGCACACTCCGGTAGAGTGATCATCACAGTTTTTGCTCTGTACTGAAAATGCTGTATCCTGGAAACTTGACTGCTGAAATGCACAATTTTCTAGGATTGTATTAACAGTGAACTAAAAGATATTTGTGTAGAATTCCTTTAACAAGCCTTTGGTTTAGTCCAGTTATTCCCACCTTCTTGGCACATTTGATGTATCGTTTTATCTCTTTATTTTTCTTGAAGTGTCAACTTTGATTCAGCTCGAAAATGTACATTCCATTCCTCCAATCATTCTTTCATACCACAAAATATAAGCCACGTTACCATGTGGGTTATTCCAGCAATTCGTTGCCTTTTGGTCAAAGAAACGTTTGCTTTCACAAAATGTTTACATTCTGGGCTCTATTTTAACAAGCCCTACAGCAACGGTAAATCTTAGCGCTGGTGGTAGCGTTATAGGTTCAGGGGTGCGTCAAATATTTTTGCTATTTTCACAACTGAAATTATGGGCACAGTAGCTGGCGGTGGTGTGAATGAGCTGGGTGTTGATGAATTAACAAGTTGTGGGTATGTCGAGGCTTGGCCCCTCACTAGCCAATCCGAACGTGCTCAATGGCGTAATACAGAATTCAGAAAGTATTCACACCCCTTGACTTTTTCCACATTTTGTTATGTTACAGCCTGAATTTAAAATTGATTAAATTTATATTTTTTTGTCACTGGTCTACATTGAATGTTCCATAATGCCAAAAGTGGAATTGTTTTTAGAAATTCATATCTATTTATTTATTTTTACAAATGAAAAGCTCTAATGTCTTCAGTCAATTATTCAACCCTTTTGTTATGGCAAGCTTAAATAAGTTCAGGCATTAACATTTGCTTAAGGTGCATGGGATGGACTCTTTGTACAATAGTAGTGTTTAACATGATTTTTGAATGACTACCTCTTCTCTGTACCCCACACATACAATTATATGTAAGGTCCCTCATTCAAGCAGTGAATCTCAAACACAGATTCAACCACAAAGACCAGGGAGGTTTTCCAATGCCTCAAAGAAGGGCACCTATTGATAAAAAAAAGAAGACATTAAATATCCCTTTGAGCGTGGTGAAGTTATTAATTACACTTTGGATGGTGTATCACTACAAAGATACAGGCGTCCTTTCTAACTTAGTTGCCGGAGAGGAAGGAAACCGCTCGGGGATTTCACTATGATGCCAATGGTGACATTAGAACATTTAGAGTTTAATGGCTGAGTTAGGGTTATGGGACATTGTTACTTCACAATACATACATAATTGACAGAGTGAAAAGAAGGAAGCCTGTACATAATAAAATATTCCAAAACAAACACTAAGCCACTAAAGTAATGCTGCAAAAATGGTGGCAAAGCAATTAACGTTTTGTCCTGAATAGAAAGTGTTATGTTTGGGGCAAATCCAATAAAAGCATAGTGATGGCTGCTTCATGTTTATTCGTATGCTTGTAATCATTAAGGACTGGGGACTTCTTCAGGATAAAAAAAACAACATAATGGAGCTAAACACAGGCAAAATCCTAGAGGAAAACCTGGTTCAGTTTGCTTTCTACTGGCACTGGGAGATTAGCAGGACAATGACCTAAGACACAAGGCCAAAACAACACTGGAGTTGCTTACCAAGAAAACAGTGAATGTTAGTTTTGACTTAAATTTACGTGAAAATATATGTTTGTCTAGCAAGAATCAACCACCAATTTGACAGCTTGAAGAATTTTGAAAACAATAATGGGCAAATGTTGCACAATCCAGGTGTGGAAAGCTCTTAGAAATGTACCCAGAAAGACTCACAGCTGTAATCGCTGCCAAAGTGCTTCTACAAAATATTGACTATGGTGTGAATACTTCTGTAAATTAGATATTTCTGTATTTAATTTTTAATAAATTGGCAAACATTTCGAAAAACATGTTTTAGCTTTGTCATTATGGGGTATTGTGTGTAGATGGACTCCTCCCTCACCTATTTAAGCCATTTTGAATTCAGGCTGTAACACCACAAAATGTGGAATAAGTCAAGGGGTATGAATACTTTCTGAAGGGACTGTATAGCCAAGATGCATGATTGATGAATGGCAAAGATTGACTTTATTCAGTCAGTTCGTCACCTTTTATAAACTAGTTGTCAAGCAAAGCACAACAAATAGCTTATGCACCACGACTCTGCGTGGCTAAGTGGATTTCGACTCATCGTTACCACAAATACTCTCCCTGTAATGAAAAAACGATTTCAACCAACCACAGCACATACAAATTGTCCTGGGAGGCGGGACAGACGGCGGACTGCATTCCCCTGTCATCATTTGCTTTGTGACTGACATGCGAATGCCTATCTTATCAATAGATCACGAGAAGATGCACATCATTCATTCTAGCGGGAGAGGGCTCGACGTATTGGTGAATTCAAACTTTTTAAAATTAAAAGTAGCCTGGTTAATTTGAAATTGGGGAAAATAGCAGGCGGAACATTTGTCTGTAACCGGCTGATTTAGCCGACAGCTGGCGCTAATGGAAAACACTGCCATATTAAAAATCTCAACTATTGAATTCTCCATGTGGTCTATTTTAAAGGGAACTTCATTTAAAGCTGCAGTATTTAATTTGGGCAGGGTTGCCCAAAAAGTTAACGTAGACTGTTATAGATCTGTCATTCTCTCTGAAAGCAAGTCTAAGAAGTGGTAGATCTGTTCTTTGTGTGCTCTTTCTGTGCTTCCCGTTCTTAAGTTTAGTTTTTCCTTTTACTTTCGGTTTTGTACACCAGCTGACAACACAATATTTTCGGTTATTGATAAGATTTTTCCACAGCAGTTTAAATCGTAAAATTATTTTCTACACTTGCTTGCTGTGTCACATAAACTGAAATTAGGCATGCTATTAGAATTTTAGCAACCAGGAAATGGCAGTGATTTCTGCAAATTGCACTTTTTAAAAAATATAACAGGCTTTTAAAATTTTATATTGTTACGCAATTTCTACTTCAAATATCAAAGGCGCTTTTTTTTCGTGGAAAGATCCAAATATTTTCTCTCGTTCCAGGTATGCATACCAGTTTTTCGGGAGTGCCGCCCCCATCATGACCAACCCCCCAGTGGAGGTGAAGAGGAACATGGAGGTGTTCCTGCCCCAGTCGTACTGTGCCTTTGATTTTGCCGCTCTACCTCACCAAGTCCAGGACACCTTCCTCAGGTGTCTTGTCACATTCTAGAGGAATACGTGAATCATGCACTTTTAAGGGCTTGTTGTGCCTACTTATTTCATTGTGCCAAAGGGGTGCTTTTGACCTAGCACTAACAAATCCAGAATCAAATCAATTGCTTGATTAGTTGGTTAGTTGAATCAAGTGTGTTAGGACAAAATCTAAAATGTGCACTCCTTAGGGTCCCCAGGACCAGGGGCCTCATTTATCAAAGGTGCGTGCACACAAACACACTCTAAACCTTGCGTTTCCACAAAGGTTGGTATTTATACATTTTGAACTACAGCTCAGGCCTATTAGTGGTTGATCAATTGTATTGCAAGCAAATATTATTATTTTGGGGTAATGTATGTGTTTGCCTTTGAATTATAATGATGTTAACGGATGCATTTGCTGTTGGTAAGGAGATTGCATAGCAGCATGTTGTCTAATATGTTTCTTTTACTTGTATTATCTAGGCCTAAATCATAATCATATTGCAGGACTGATTTTGTTATGAACTTGAGTGAAGACCCAAACGCGGTTTTAACAGAAAACAGAGTTCTTTAATAAAAAACAGGAATGGCATAAATCCTCTTCCAACGTAGTCAATGGAACAAAAGAACGTAGTATAATGCAGGTTGCACCTGCCATGCATGCAGACTCCGACAGGACAGGACAAGGTGGAAGCAACGAGACGACAGCTTGCTTCTGGCATCAAAAAACACAAACAAGAATCAGACACAGAAAGTAGCAGGAACAGAGAAAGAAATAGAGACCTAATCAGAGGGGGAAGAGAGAACAGGTGGGGAAAGAGAGAATGAGCTAGTTAGGGCAGATGTAGAACAGCTGAGGAATGAGAGACAGAGAAGGTAACCTAAAAAGACCAGCAGAGAGAGAGAATGAAGAGAAAGGACAGGAACAGACATAACAAGACATGACAGTACCCCCCCCCACTCACCGAGCGCCTCCTGGCGCACTCGAGAGGAAACCTGGCGGCAACGGAGGAAATCATCGATCAGCGAACGGTCCAGCACGTCCCGAGAGGGAACCCAACTCCTCTCCTCAGGACCGTACCCCTCCCAATCCACTAGGTACTGATGACCACGGCCCCGAGGGCGCATGTCCAAAATCTTACGAACCCTGTAGATGGGTGCGCCCTCGACAAGGATGGGGGGGGGGGGGGACGAGCGGGGGCGCGAAGAACGGGCTTAACACAGGAGACATGGAAGACCGGGTGAACGCGACGAAGATAGCGCGGGAGAAGAAGTCGCACTGCGACAGGATTAATGACCTGGGAAATACGGAACGGACCAATGAACCGCGGGGCCAACTTGCGAGGCTGTCTTAAGGGGAAGGTTCAGAGTGGAGAGCCATACTCTCTGACCGCAACAATATCTAGGACTCTTGGTCCTACGCTTATTAGCGGCCCTCACAGTCTGCGCCCTATTACGGCAAAGTGCCGACCTGACCCCCTTCCAGGTGCGCTCGCAACGCTGGACAAAAGCCTGAGCGGAGGGGACGCAGGACTCGGCGAGCTGAGATGAGAACAGCGGAGGCTGGTACCCGAGGCTACACTGAAAAGGGGATAGACCGGTAGCAGACTTGTGGGCGTACTCTGCCCAGGGAGCTGTTCTGACCAAGACGCAGGGTTACGAAAAGAAAGACTGCGTAAAATGCGACCAACAGTCTGATTGGCCCGTTCGGCTTGACCGTTAGACTGGGGATGAAAGCCGGACGAGAGACTGACGGAAGCCCCAATCAAACGGCAAAACTCCCTCCAAAATTGAGACGTGAACTGCGGGCCTCTGTCGGAAACGCAGACGGAAGGCCATGAATTCGGAAAACATTCTCGATAATGATCTGAGCCGTCTCCTTAGCAGAAGGGAGCTTATCGAGAGGAATGAAATGAGCCGCCTTAGAGAATCTATCGACAACCGTAAGAATAACTGTCTTCCCCGCTGATGAAGGCAGTCCGGTGATAAAATCTAAAGCGATGTGAGACCACGGTCGAGAGGGAATGGGAAGCGGTCTGAGACGGCCGGCAGGAGGAGAGTTCCCAGATTTAGTCTGCGCGCAGACCGAACAAGCGGCGACAAATCGACGCGCGTCACGTTCCCGAGTGGGCCACCAGAAACGCTGGCGAATGGAAGCGAGCGTATGAGGCCGGGGTGGCCGGCTAATTGGCAGAGTGGGCCCACTGAAGAACGGCCGGACGAGTAGGAACGGGAACGAACAGAAGGTTCCTAGGACAAGCTCGCGGCGACGGAGTGTGAGCATGCTTGCTTTACCTGCCTCTCAATTCCCCAGACAGTCAACCCGACAACACGCCCCTCAGGGAGAATCCCATCGGGGTCGGTGGAGACCTCAGAAGAACTGAAGAGACGAGATAAAGCATCAGGTTTGGTGCTTTTTGAGCCCGGACGATAAGAAATAACAAACTCGAAACACAGAGCCCAACGAGCCTGACGCGCATTAAGTCGTTTGGCTGAACGGATGTACTCAAGGTTCCTATGGTCAGTCCAAACGACAAAAGGAACTCGCCCCCTCCAACCACTGTCGCCATTCGCCTAGGGCTAAGCGGATGGCGAGCAGTTGCGATTACCAACATCATAGTTACGTTCTGCGGCGATAAGCGATGAGAGAAAAGCGCAAGGATGGACCTTGCCGTCAGAGAGAGACGCTGAGAAAGAATGGCTCCCACGCCCACCTCTGACGCGTCAACCTCAACAACAAACTGTCTAGAGATGTCAGGTGTAACAAGAATAGGCGCGGATGTAAAACGATTCTTAAGAAGATCAAAAGCTCCCTGGGCGGAAACGGACCACTTAAAGCACGTCTTAACAGAAGTAAGGGCTGTGAGAGGAGCTGCCACCTGACCGAAATTACGGATGAAACGACGGTAGAAATTAGCGAAGCCCAGAAAGCGCTGCAGCTCGACGCGTGACTTAGGAACGGGCCAATCAATGACAGCCTGGATCTTAGCGGGATCCATCTTAATGCCCTCAGCGGAAATAACGGAACCGAGAAAAGGGACAGAGGCGGCATGAAAAGTGCACTTCTCAGCCTTCACATAAAGACAGTTCTCCAAAAGGCGCTGGAGGACGCGTCGCACGTGCTGAACATGAATCGAGAGAGACGGTGAAAAAATCAGGATATCATCCATGTAAACGAAAACAAAAATGTTCAGCATGTCTCTCAGGACGTCGTTAACTAGTGCCTGAAAGACAGCTGGAGCGTTAGTCCGAAAGGAAGAACCCGGTATTCAAAGTGCCCTAACGGATTTAAACGCCGTCTTCCACTCGTCCCCCTCCCTGATGCGCACGAGATGGTAGGCGTTACGAAGGTCCAATTTGGTGAAAAACTTGGCTCCCTGCAGGATCTCGAAGGCTGAAGACATAAGAGGAAGCGGATAACGATTCTTAACTGTTATGTCATTCAGCCCTCGATAATCCACGCATGGGCGCAGGGACCCGTCCTTCTTCTGAACAAAAAGAACCCCGCGCCGGCGGGGGAGGAGGAGGAGACTATGGTACCGTCGAGCGAAACCGACAAATAATCCTCGAGAGCCTTACGTTCGGGAGCCGACAGAGAGTATAATCTACCCCGGGGGAGTAGTTCCCGGAAGGAGATCAATACTACAGTCATACGACCGGTGTGGAGGGAGAGAAGTGGCCTTGGAACGACTGAACACCGTGCGCAGATCGTGATACTCCTCCGGCACCCCTGTCAAATCGCCAGGCTCCTCCTGTGAAGAAGAGACAGAGGAAACAGGAGGGATAGCAGACATTAAACAGGTTACATGACAAGAAACATTCCAGGATAGGATAGTATTACTAGACCAATTAATAGAAGGGTTATGGCGCACTAGCCAGGGATGACCCAAAACAACAGGTGTAAAAGGTGAACGAAAAATTAAAAAAGAAATGGTTTCGCTATGATTACCAGAGACAGTGAGGGTTAAAGGCAGCGTCTCACGCTGAATCTTGGGGAGAGAACTACCATCTAAAGCGAACAAGGCCCTGGGCTCCCTAACTGTCTGAGAGGAATGTCATGTTCCCGAGCCCAGGTCTCGTCCATAAAACAGCCCTCCGCCCCAGAGTCTATCAAGGCACTGCAGGAAGCAGATGAACCGGGCCAGCGGAGATGGACCGGAAAGGTAGTGCGTGATCCAGAAGGAGAGGCCTGAGTAGTTGCGCTCACCAGTAGCCCTCCTCTTACTGATGAGCTCTGGCCTTTTACTGGACATGAGGTGACAAAATGACCAGCGGAGCCGCAGTAGAGACAGAGCGATTGGTGATTCTCCGTTCCCTCTCCTTGGTCGAGATGCGAATCCCCCCAGCTGCATAGGCTCAGCATCCGAGCCGGCGGGGAGGGTGGCAGTGATGCGGCAGGTGGCAGTGATGTGGAGAGGGGAGCATGGAGAACGTGAGCTCCTTTCCACGAGCTGTTCAAACCGTCGCTCTATGCGAATAACGAGAGCTATTAAGGAGTCCAGACTGGAAGGAACCTCCCGGGAGAGGATCTCATCCTTAACCTCGTCTGGAGACCCTCCAGAAAACGAGCGAGCAAAGCCGGCTCGTTCCAGTCACTAGAGGCAGCGAGAGTGCGAAACTCAATAGAATAATCCGTTATGGATCTATTCCCCTGACATAGGGAAGACAGGGCCCTGGAAGCCTCCTCGCCAAATACAGAACGGTCAAAATCCCGTATCATCTCCTCCTTAAAGTCCTGATTCTGGTTAATACACTCAGCCCTCGCCTCCCAGACTGCCGTGCCCCACTCACGCGCCCGTCCGGTAAGGAGAGAAATGACGTAGGCGATGCGGGCTGCGCTCCTGGAGTAAGTGTTGGGCTGGAGAGAGAACACCACATCACACTGAGTGAGGAATGACGGCACTCAGTGGGCTCCCCAGAGTAACACGGCGGGTTGTTGATCCTGGGCTCCGGAGACTCGGAAACCCTGGAAGTGGGCGGTGGATCGAGGTGGAGTTGGTGAACCCGTCTTGTGAGGTCGGAGACTTGGACGGCCAGGGTCTCAACGGCATGTTGAGCAGCAGACAATTCCTCCTCGTGTCTGCCTAGCATCGCTCCCTGGATCTCGACGGCGGAGTGAAAAGGGTCCGGAATTCGTGGTCTGATTCTTCTGTTATGAACTTGAGTGAAGACCCAAACGCGGTTTTAACAGAAAACGGAGTTCTTTAATAAAAAACAGGAATGGCATAAATCCTCTTCCAAAGTCAATGGAACAAAAGAACATAGTATAATGCAGGTTGCACCTGCCATGCATGCAGACTCCGACAGGACAGGACAAGGTGGAAGCAAACGAGACGACAGCTTGCTTCTGGCATCAAAAAACACAAACAAGAATCAGACACAGAAAGTAGCAGGAACAGAAAAGAAATAGAGACCTAATCAGAGGGGAAGAGAGAACAGGTGGGGAAAGAGAGAATGAGCTAGTTAGGGCAGATGTAGAACAGCTGAGGAATGAGAGACAGAGAAGGTAACCTAAAAAGACCAGCAGAGAGAGAGAATGAAGAGAAAGGACAGGAACAGACATAACAAGACATGACAGATTTATTCCTGCTACACAACAAATATTAGGCTACCATTTAGCCATTGCTCATTCAATAGCCAAGCATGCTACCATTTAGCCATCGCTAAATAAATCATTAAACTGCATCAGTAAAATAACAATGGCGTGGCTATATACAGGGGTTACCGGTACAGAGTCAATGTGTGGGGGCACCGGTTACTCAAGGTATTTGAGGTAATATGTACATGTCGGGAGAATTATTGAAGTGACTATGCATAGATAATAACAGAGTAGCAGTAGCGTAAAAGAGGGGTCTGGGTAGCCCTTTTGATTAGCTGGAGTCTTATGGCTTGGGGGGGTAGAAGCCTAGACCTAGACTTGACACTCCGGTACCGCTTGCCGGGCGGTATAAGTGAGAACAGTCTATGACTAGGGTGGCTGGGGTATTTGACCATTTTTAGGGCCTTCCTCTGACACCACCTGGTATAGAGGTCCTGGATGGCAGGAAGCTTTGCTCCAGTAATGTACTGGGCCGTACACACTACCCTCTGCAGTGCCTTGAGGCCGAGCAGTTGCCATACCAGGCAGTGATGCAACCAGGGGCTGCACATGGTGCAGCTGTAGAACCTTTTGAGGATTTGAGGGCCCATGCCAAATCTTTTCACTCTCATGAGGGGGAATAGGTTTTGTCGTGCCTTCTTCGCGACTGTCTTAGTATGTTTAGACCATGGTAGTTCCACTGCAGCCCCATCGATGAGAATGGTGGCATGCTCGGTCCTCCTTTTTCTGTAGTCCACAATCATCTCCTTTATCACGTTGAGGGAGAGGTTGTTGTCCTGGCACCACACGGCCAGGTCTCTGACCTCCCTATAGGCTGTCTCATCGTTGGTGTCATCGACAAACTTGATGATGGTGTTGGATTTGTGCGTGGCCATGCATTCATGAGTGAACAGGGAGTACAGGAGGGG
The DNA here is from genome assembly GCF_036934945.1 of Oncorhynchus masou masou. NCBI lineage: Eukaryota > Metazoa > Chordata > Actinopteri > Salmoniformes > Salmonidae > Oncorhynchus > Oncorhynchus masou. The sequence continues at coordinate 51,817,288 of NC_088212.1, forward strand.
ACTGAGCACGCACCCCTGAGGGTCCCCCGTGTTGAGGATCAGCGTGGTGGATATGTTGTTACCTACCCTTACCACTTAGGGGCAGACTATCAGGAAGTCCAGGATCCAGTTGCAGATGGAGGTGTTTAGTCTCAGGGTCCTTAGGTTAGTGATGAGCTTTGAGGGCACTATGGTGTTGAACTCTGAGCTGTAGTCAATGAATAGCATTCTCACATTGGTGTTCCTTTTGTCCAGGTGGGAAAGGGTCATGTGGAGTGCAATAGAGATTGCATCATCTGTGGATCTGTTGGGGCGGTATGCAAATTGGAGTGGGTCTAGGGTTTCTGGGATGATGGTGTTGTGAACCATGACCAGCCTTTCAAAGCACTGCGTGGCTACAGATGTGAGTGCTACATGTCAGTAGTAACTTAGGCAGTTTACCTTAGTGTTCTTGGGTACAGAGAGTATGGTGGTCTGCTTGAAACATTGGTATTACATACTCAGTCAAGGACAGTTTGAAAATGTCAGTGAAGACACTTGCCAGTTGGTCAGCACTTGCTCGGTGTACACGTCCTAGTAATCCGTCTGGCCTTGTGAATGTTGACCTGTTTAAAGGTCTTACATCGGCTATGGAGAGCATGAGCACTCAGTCGTCCGTAAAAGCTGATGGACTCATGCATGCTTCAATGTTACTTGCCTTGAAACAAGCATAGAAGTAATTTAGCTTGTCTGGTAGACTCGTGTCACTGGGCAGCTCGCAAGCCCTGCCACATCTGACGAGCGACCATTTTTCCATCTTGCTCATTCAATATCCAAGCATGCTCGAAAGTAAATAGACTGGTAACCTATTTTACGTTTTGGGTTGGCTACAGTATTGCTGCTCGATAGGCTGATGTCACTCTCCTATATGATCTCAGAGCCAAAACCAAGACAGGAGATAAACATAATCATCTATTGATGAACATAGCATCGTCTCAGTCAAAAGGCTATAACCTATTATTGAACATGTAACTGCTGTAATGAAGCAGCTAATAAAGAGTTAAAGAAAAAAAAACATTTGCCTAAAATGCAATTAGCTGGCAAACACTATTGTAAACAGCACACCTAATGCGAGCGGTTCCATATGTGACAGATGAAAATCTAAAATTTAGAGGTAATCTAATAGCAACAATAATTGCCTCCAATTATTTTTGGATTTTGGCTAGGCTACTTTGAAGCAAGTTAAGACATTCCTCATTATGATAAATAAGATACTTTTCTTCATAAAGTCTGTGGACATCTGCTTGTCAAACATCAGATTCCAAAATCATGGGCATTAATATGGAGTTGGTACCCCCTTTGCTATAACAGCCTCCGCTCATCTGGGAAGGCTTTTCACTACATGTTGGAATATTGCTGCAGGGACTTGCTTCCATTCAGCCACAAGAGCATTTGTGAGGTCAGGCACTGATGTTGGGCGATTAGGCCTGGCTCGCAGTCGGCGTTCCAATTCGTTCCAAAGGTATTAGATGGGGATTGAGGTCAGGGCTTTGTGCAGGACAGTCAAGTTCTTCCACACTGATCTCGACAAACAATTTTTGCATGGACCTTACTTAGTGCACGGGGGCATTGTCATGCTGAAACAGGAAAGGTCCTTCCCTAAACTGTTGCCACACAAGTGGAAGGACCGGATCCTGTAGGAAGCACAGAATCATTTAGAATGTCAATGTATGCGGTTGCGTTAATATTTATCTTCACTGGAACTAAGAGGCCTAGCCCGAACCATGGAAAAACCCCAGACCATTATTCCTTCTCCACCGAACTTTACAGTTGCCACTATTTATTGGGGCAGATAGCGTTCTCCTGGCATCTGCCAAACCCAGATGTGTCCGTTAGACTACCAGATGGTGAAGCGTGAGTCATCCCTCCAGAGAACGCGTTTCCACTGCTCCAGAGTCCAATAGCGGCGATCTTTCCGGCTCGGGCCATGGAAACCCATTTCATGACGCTCCCGACGAACAGTTCTTGTGCTGACGTTGCTTCCAGAGACAGTTTGGATCTCGGTAATGAGTGTTGCAACCGAGGTCAGACGATTTCTATGAGTTACAGCACACAGCGTCCCGCTGTGAGCTTTTGTGGCGTACCACTTCTCGGCTGAGCAGTTGTTGCTCCTACATGTCCTACACCTGTTGCTGACAGGTGTAGGACATGTTATTGGACTCTGGAGCAGTGGAAACGCGTTCTCTGGAGGGATGACTCACGCTTCACCATCTGGTAGTCTAACGGACACATCTGGGTTTGGCAGATGCCAGGAGAACGCTATCTGCCCCAATAAATAGTGGCAACTGTAAAGTTGTGGCAGAAATAGCAGAATTCACCATTTTGAAGGGGTGTTCACATACTTTTGTATGATTAATTGATGAATTGTTAACCATTAACATCCCTAGTTCAATCACTTGTTTTTAACAGTCAATGCGAAATGTTTTAAACGTTCCGATCAAATTTGCCATTTTGAAAACTTTCATGGCCAAAGTTCCAACATTTCCAAATCATACAGCATTTTTGCTACCACAGAAGGTGAATAGAGGGTGTATTCCAGGTGGGGTTGTGTGGTTGCTTGTTCACAAGCACACGTGTCTATTATGGCTCTAATTTATAATTGAAAACATGCCTATATGTTGCCTGCGACAGATTAATGAATCCCAATAATTTGCTGCGCAAGCAAATCCTAGACTCTCCACCTGCACCAGAATTTTTTGTTAAATTTAGTATGCACGGTTGATAAATGAGGCCCCAGGATTGGGAAACACTGGCTAGTTGATGGTTGTCTACTTGTTTCATTTTGGTTGTGTACAGATAAGACATCTCAAGGTTTCTTTTGATTTACAGTGCCTTTGGAAAGTACTCAGACCCCTTAACTTTTTCTGTAGTTTGTTACATTACAGCCTTATTCTAAAATGGATTAAATAAAATAAGCAGCAATCTACACACAATACCCCATAATGACAAAGCGAAAACAGGTTTTTAGACATTTTTGCAAATGGAAAAAAAAAAAAAAAAATGGATATCTTTATCTAAATAAGTATTCAGACACTTTGCTATGAGACTCGAACTTGAGCTCAGGTGCATTCTGTTTCTATTGATCCTTGAGAGGTTTCTACAAACCTGGAGGTCCACCTTTGATAAATTCAATTGATTGGACATGATTTGGAAAGGCACACACTTCTTTTTTTATATAAGGTCCCACAGTTGACAGTTCATGTCAGAGCAAAAACCAAGCCATTAGGTTGGCGGAATTGTCCGTAGCTCTCCGAGACAGGATTGTGTTGAGGCACAGATCTGGGGAAGGGCACCAAAACATTTCTGCTGCATTGAAGGTCTCCAAGAACACAGTGGCCTCCTCCATTCTTAAATGGAAATAGTTTGGAACCACAAGTCTCTCCCTAGAGCTGGCCGCCCGGCTAAACTGAGCAATCAGGAGAGAAGGGCCTTCAGGGAGGTGACCAAGAACCCGATGGTCACTCTGACAGCTCTAGAGTTCCTCTGGAGATTTGAGAACCTCCCAGAAGGACAACCATCTCTGCAGCACTCTACCAATTAGGCCTTTTATGGTAGAGTGCCCAGACAGTTCTCTTGGAGTTTGCCAAAAGGCACCTAAAGACTCCCAGACCATGAGCAACAAGATTCTCTGGTGTGATGACCTGAATGCCAAGTGTCACGTCTGGAGGAAACTTGGCATCATCCCTACGGTGAAACATTATGGTGGCAGCATCATGCTGTGGGGATGTTCTTCAGTGGCAGGGACTGGGAGGCAAAGATGAACAGAGGAAAGTACAGAGAGATCCTTGATGATTTCTTGATGATTTCAAAGCGCTCAGGACCTCCGACTGGGGCTAAGTTTAACCTTCCAGCAGGAAAACGACCCTAAGCACACAGCCAAGACAACTCAGGAATGGCTTCTGGACTAGTCTCTGAATGTCCTTGAGTGGCCTTGCCAGAGCCCCGGACTTGAACCTGATCAAACCTCACTGGAGAGACCTGAAAATAGTTGTGCAGCAACACTCCCCAACCAACCTGACAGAGCAGGAGAGGATCTGCAGTGAAGAATGGAATGAACTCCCCAAATACAGGTGTGCCATGGTTGTAGGTTTATATCCAAGAAGACTTGATGCTGTAATCGCCTCCAAAGGTGCATCAACAAAGTACTGACTAAAGGGTCTGAATACTTATGTAAATGTGATTATTTTTTTGAAAGTTTATTAAATTAGCAAAAAAAAAATAGAACTGGTTTTGGTTTGTCATTATAGGGTATTGTTTATAGATTGGGGGGGTTGATATTTGATACAATTCAGAATAAGGCTATAACGTAACAAAATGTGGAAAAAGTCAAGGGGTCTGAATATTTTCCCAAGCCACTGTAAATACCCATTAATGTACACCTTTTTAAGAGTGATTTATCTATACAAAATCACATATGACTGAATAATCAGGCCACCATTCTGGTGTGTTCAGACGATCAGACGATGTATGGCCACAAGGAGAAGGGGTGAATTTGCCCCTAATTGCTGATCTTTGGTCAGTTTTCTCCATTAATGGTTGTTCAGATTGTGGGAGGTGAAGCTGATTCTAGATCTGTACCAAGTGGAAACTTCACCCTGGAGCCCACCAGAGATTCTAGTCCCACTGTGCTTAGGCGGCAGGTACCCTGGCGGGTAGGGGTTGTTGGGCCAGTAACCGAAAGGTTGCTGGATCAAATCCCCGAGCTGCCCCTGAGAAAGGCAGTTAACCCACTGTTCCCCAGACTCCGATGACGTGGATGTCGATGTAAGGCAGCCCTCTGCACACCTCTGATTCAGAGGGGTTGGGTTAAATGCGGACGACAGATTTCAGTTGAACGCATTCAGATGTACCACTGACTAGGTATCCCCCTTTCCCTTGTTAATGGATTTTTCTCCTTGGTGTAGGGTGCCCCTAGTGGTGGAGGTGTGGAACAAAAATACCAGCTCCAGAGACATTCTCCTGGGCACGGCCAGCATACAGCTGTCCCACCTCCTGACTGCAGAGAAGAGCCGCTTCCTGGGCCCCATGGGCCAGCAGCACTGGAGGCAGACCTTCTCCGAGAGGATCCCAGTCATAAAGGCCCAAGGGATTTCAGCGGCAGGGACTGGGCATGCTACATATAGACTCTTGGAAGATATTTTCATCAGTAGTAGTCATGTGTGGCTGCAGTTCTATGTATGCTTGCTAGATGGCACCCTTGACTGCCTCTTGACTGCTTGGTTGAGCTAGTGTTAGAACGGTGTGAAACAACTTGTGTGTGTCTCCTTCCACAGGCCCAGTGAAAAGGTGGCTGAGCTGTGCTACGTCACAACCCTGGAAAACCTTGGTTTAGTCAAGGTCCAAGATATCGTCATGTCTGAGTCCTCCCAGGTACAATGTGGTACATGCTATATGTTTGTACACAAGTTGATGCTTTTAGATTTATGCACCACTAATTCTGTAATTCACCATTTGAGCTGTAGTGAGAGACCAAGTAGAATGACCAGGGCACATTCATAAATCATTTTCGTGGGTGCTGTTCTAGGATCAGGTCTTCCCTGCCCATGTAATCAGATTCATTATAATTTTAAAAGCCCACTACTTCTACTTTGAGATGCTTTGTGTATACGGAACTGGTCAGGGCCCATATTTATAAAGTTGTCTCATAGTAGGAGGGCAGATCCAGGATCTGTTTGGCCTTTTTAGATCATAGTAAATAACATGATCTTGTATTGTGACAGAATGGGTATTCTGTGGCACAAAAGACTGTGCCAGCTCTGCGACCAGCTCCTCCCAGCTGTGCAGGCGTAGTCCCCACCGAGCCCCGTGAGACGCTGGAGTACAGGGCTGCCCTGGAGCTGGAGATGTGGAAGGAGATGCAGGAGGATCTCTTTGATGACCAGGTGGCTATACTGCAGTGAATGTGTTATTGTAGCAATTCCATTGATGCCTTTTTGTTTTGGTACAAACGTGTGTGTGTGCGCTCAACTTTCTCAGCTGAAGAAGAAAGAGCTGGGCCATATGCAGGCATTGGCTGAGGAATGGAAGAAGAGGGATCGGGAGCGTGAGTCTCTGGTCAGAAAAAAGGTACACTGTAATGTATTATTCTAGGAGTAGGTTGACGTTGCCTCTAGATGCTGATCCTGGGTCAGTTTTGCATTCCCAACCCCCCACCCCCCCAGTAATAGTTAAGTGTGTGATTGGGCAAGGGGAAGATGATCCTAGATCTGTACCTAGGGGAAACTTCACTCCGGAACATTATGCTACTTTTCTTATGGTCGTTGTGTGACAGATATGCCTTATGTGATGTGTTTCCAGGAGGTAGAGTACAACATCTTGGAGGAGCAGCTTCAGAAGATTCTGGCTGACCTGGAGAAGAGAGAGAAGCATCTAGGTCATGCAGAAATGGAGGTTGGTTTATTTAATATTTTTAAAATGTAAACATTTCAAGGAGAGCGCAGGACTCAGTGTAATGCACGGTATGTATAGTCTTACAAATGTGAAACTGCACATGCGCTGGGTGCAATCTGACTGCCTGATAGGCACCCTGTAGTCACCTCACTGATGAAGCAGGTATCGCTACAGTTTAAATGACTGTATTCTACGTAGTGCAACTATCCCAGATATGTCGAGAAGATAATGGAGCTATATATTTTTGACAATTAACAATTCCCAAAATATAAACTAATCAGTCCTTGACAATCTAAAATTCCCAAAATGTCATGTGTGGAGCTCCGACCCAGCTCCGCTAGGGGGCGGAAGAGGACCCCTCAGTTTCATGTCCCTCTATAAAAATAGCAAAAAAGTTCAAATGATTGAGTGGCAGGTTGGCGCAAAATCTGTATCTCCCCTTCACTGTGTCAGCAAAATGGACAGAGCACCTATGTGTTGGTGGGCAATGGAAAGCCACCGGGGCAGTTAGGTATGACTCCTTTTGGGTTTCCATAAAAAGCAGGAAAAAACAAGCTTCACTTAGTGGTCGTTCAGGCAATGTCTGAGAATGCGCTATAGGACTTTTTATGTCTGTGACTCACTAGTTCTTAAAGAAACCAACAGTTGGCTGCCCTGTGCACTGGAGAAATCGTGAAAAGGCTAATGGATCAAAGGTGGGCCGGACACCTCGCTACTGTGTCAGTGGTTGTTTAAAGTTGTGACAGCATTGTGAAGTTCCTCTGACATCGAATGCACGGGTTCATACAACACAGAAGTAAGACTTGAGGCTACAGGGCTGCTGAAGGCGGTGACCGAGCCAGGCTTGAAGTTTGTAGCCACCATGGTGCACAGTATCCTTAGTCTTCTCGGTCCTCCAAACAAATTACTCGAGGAAAAAGCAACGGATCTACACTGGCATCCGCAGTGCGTTGGAGTGCATCGAGAAGCTGAGGTGTGACAGAGTTCCAAGTCATTTGGGCATAGGGCAGTGCAAATGCTGTCATTGGTGAAATGTCAGAACGATTTAGCAAACACAACAGCCAACTGCTGGAGGACCTTTGTGCCCTTGACCCAGAGAGTCTTTCTAGATGTGAAACCATTCGCCTTTTGTTTACTGCGTTTGTTTGGTGTTCATTTAAGTAGCCTAAATATAGATTGTGTCATTCCTTTATCAGTCTGATATTTAGTTTACTAGGCCTACTACTTGGTACCGCTGTTTTGTTCTGTTCGCATTTGTTCACATTAGCAGTTGTCTGTATTCTAAGCCAAACTGGAATTCAGTATTTTTGTTGGCTACTACTTTCAGCATTTAGTTTGCATTATTTAGGTAAGGCAGCTGTGTGTACGGCTGCATTCACATAGGCTGTTTGTAATTGGGTAATTCACCTATCTATATTCATTACCAAAACGACCTTGCGCTGTTGTGCTGATACAGCGCAGCGGAGATGGGCTACAGATTTCGTGCCAACCTGTCACTTCTAAAGCACTCAATGATCTCGGAGTCTCAGCATTTGAACATTGTTTATTTTGGTACAGTGTGGTATAAGCAGAATTCAATAAGTCCAATGCAGGAACCCCCAAAAATTGTGCCACCCTTGCTGATTTCAACTGCCCCATTAATCACTTTACCCTGGCGCCGAGACTGGTGGGGCTCCCATTTGATTTTGTTATGTTTGAGTCACTCGGATAGCATAAGAGCACGGCATGAGCCATGGCAAAATGTGTAGCACTGCAGAAAAAATAATTATACATTATTCTATCTGTTTTGTCACACACTGGATAGGAAACTAGCTGTAAAACTCCACATTTTCTCTCAGCCCCATGGCAAAATGTGTATAATTGCATGGAATTAGCTTCTTTATCTTGTTTTATTTATATTTTTTATTGAAATGTTTTGTATTTTAATTTTTTACCCCTTTTTCTCCCTAATTTCGTGGTATCCAATTTGGTAGTTAGTCTTGTTTCATTGCTGCAACTCCCGTACGGACTCGGGAGAGGCGAAGGTTGAGAGCCTTGCGTCCTCTGAAACACACCCAAGCTGCACTGCTTCTTGACACAATGCCCACATAACCCGGAAGCCAGCCGCCACAATGTGACAGAGGAAACACATACACCTGGCGACCATGTCAGCGTGCACTGTGCCCGGCCCGCCACTGGAGTAGCTAGTGCGCTATACGGCAAGGACATCCCTGCTGGCCAAACCCTCCCGTTAGACCACTGTGTCACTCGGGAGGCCTGGAATTAGCTTTGAAACATTTTCTCTGTGGCCAAGGGGGGGAGGGGGGCCCTCAAACTGTTGGTCGGAGAGAATGCCATTGGCTACACCCACTACCCCCACCCCCCACCCCCCCGTGAACTTTGCCACCGCTGCAAAAACAAATCCTCGGGAAATACTGCATCAGGATAGAAATGATTCACCATAGGTTGAAGGTGATCACTCGGACAGCTGGTTATTATCTTGCCTTCTATGCGATTGAATGGACCTAAGCCATACCAGGAAAATGGACACCATAACACCACACCATAACAGAACTCTCATTTACTTTTTTTGGGCAGTTTGGCAGTTACCTGTACATCCCAATAATAAATTTCACTCTGCATACCTTTAGCGTTACGAAGGTGTGGATCCTTGCTCAAACCTGTATTATTAACCCCATCACTGCTTGTGCTTTCAGATGCAGCGCTTGCAGAGGGAGATGCGGGCTGAGCACGAGTTAAGCATGTGCAAGCTGCAGGAGAGCGGCCGGCGGCTCCGCGAGGACTGCGCTCACCAGGTGGATCTGGAGAGGTCAAGGGTCAGGCAGCTGGAGGAGGAGCGTGGCAGGCAGCAACAGCAGGTAGGCGTCAGGGCGCTGGACTGGGGAAGGAATGCTCGGCTGGCCCGCTCAATACCCACCTTGGGAGGAGATGAGGGTCCTGGGGTGACCATTGACCATGAGGTCAATGGGCCATGTCATCCCCCGGTGGACATTGTGAAATGGACAAAAAAAGAGAGAAGAAAGCAGCACGGGTCAGACGGACACCGGGGTTTCAGCCAGGCTTCTTGCCTCTTGCAGTCTCCGAGGATACCATCAATATCTGACCAGCCATGACCATCCAACCCCGATCTGCTGTTCTCTCAAGCCTAACACACCCGGTGCATTGCATGGTTCTGTAGTAGAACAGACCTGGCCTTTAGCATCTATTAAATACTTTAAAAAAAATCCCAGTCTCTCAATGACTTACCTGGTTAAATGAAGGCAAACTATGTATATTTATTTCATTACAGAATGAGAGGTGATACATTTTCCAGAACTTGAACATGCTATCACATACTCCCCTGTTTGATTTCCATGTGTCACGAATGTGTTCTGCTCTATAGTAGATTGTCAAAATGATCAAAATAGCGGAAAGAGTTCAGCAGCAGCAATGTGTGTGAACTTATACATAATACACCTTGAAGAGCAGGCTAAAGCAAGGATTCAAGCTGAAATTGGCTCAGTTTTTCTTCATTTTAAAATAGTGAGTTTGATTTAGTCCAGATAGTCTTTAGTGCTTTTTCAATGTTAAGGAGAGAAACCAGCCCCCCTGCTTTACTCATGTAGGACAACCTATGGTATGTAGACTACAGTATGCAATGAGATGTCGGTTCTTTTCAGTCCCACTCCACCCCCCCAGTATGCTCTGGATATTTTACAGTGAAGAAGAAAATGTGCATTATTTTCGCTAGAATCTCTCCCTTGTCCTCCTCACAGACAAACCCACTTACTGAAATAGTTGTCTGCCGTCTCATTTTCCCAGAAAATATCTAGACTCTCCGGCCATAACAAATCAAGCAAAGTAGGTTTCTGACATGCGGAAAGAAGGCAGTGCTGTGAAATCTGCTAGCCAGCCTGCCACGCTGCTCTATATCTTGTCTCCCCATGTCAGGAATGTGTAAACATACATTTGTCGTCCTCTGTCGGCACACACCAGAGGCCGTTTATCAGGTCTGGATCCATCCACCCTGCCTTCCAGCACAGAATACCAGGCATTGTGTGTGGGGTTTGTTGCTCTTCCGCCTGCCTTGTCTAAAAGACCGACAGGATAACATTGAGAACGGCACAATCTCAATTACTCTGGGGATTTAGATGTCAGCAAACACCAGCTAGGCTCCTATGATTTTGAGGAATCTGGTATTTGTTTATAAGTCAGTGGAAGCATTGCATAGGACTCACGGCCATCAATGAAAGTTGTTACAGTATAATGTATTGTTCTCGTTTGTGGGTCGCGCTCCTAGTCAGAGCAGTTGTAAGGTTGTTAAAATGTAACACTGACAGTTAAGCCTTTGGGTGTTTTAGTAAACTGAGCAATACATATAGTAGTCTCTTTATAACACACATTGTTGAAGAGTTTTAAATTTAAATCACATTGCGAGATTGAGGCTGAGTTTTGTGGTAAGTTTTGCACTTTGCGCTATAAAAATGTTGCCCTATATGTGTAACACATGACATAATTGGTAGTGATGAGGAATAATAATTTTCTGTTTCGCTCCTCATAGTAAGTTCTTCTGTTGTAGATGCTGGATGCAGAGAACAAATACAAGCTGTTGGAGAAGGAATACCAGCAGTTTCGGGAGCAGCAGAGCATTCGCCCTGAGATCAGACTACAGTCTGAGATCAACCTGCTAAGTCTGGAGAAGGTGAGCACATCAACTTCTAACTATACTGCTTACATAACCCCAGTTCTCTGATATTATGAGTGACTTATTTCAATGGGATTTCATTCCCATAACTCGAAGAAACCAATCACAAGCGTCTGTTGAAGACAGACCTGAAGAGCAGCGACTATGGTGCGCCCTCACCCTGTATAAAGACGCCAGTCTCCTGCTCACTGCCACATTTTTTCAAAAATGCGTCTTGTGATCAGGGAAGTGCCGGTGAAATATTTTACTCATAATATCAGAGAACTGGGGTTGTGCAAATAACCTTGTTCTCTTTCAATTACCTGTTCTGTATTTCACGGCGGTAAACTCTGTTTCGCAACATGCTCTCCAAAAGCCAGGATATCCCAACACAGAGACCCTCAAAGGTCCCTAAACTGAGGGTGCACGCTCCGTAAAGGCACGGAAACGATTAATGGCAAAGAAGACTGGTGTTTTGCGGGTACTATTTAGTGAAGCTGCCAGTTGAGGACTTCGAAGGCATCTGTTTCTCAAACTAGACACTCTAATGTACTTGTCCTCTTGCTCAGTTGTGCACCGGGGCCTCCCACTCCTCTTTCTATTCTTGTTAGAGCCAGTTTGCGCTGTTCTGTGAAGGGACTAGTACACAGAGATGTACGAGATCTTCACTTTCTTGGCAATTTCTCAAATGGAATAGCCTTCATTTTTCAGAACAAGAATAGACTGATGAGTCTCAGAAGAAAGTTCTTTGTTGTTCTTTGTTTTGAGCCTGTAATCGAACCCACAAATGCTGATGTTCCAGATACTCAACGAGTCTAAAGAAGGCCAGTTTTATTGCTTCTTTAATCAGTACAACAGTTTTCAGCTGTGCTAACATAATTGCAAAAGAGTTTTCTAACGATCAATTAGCCTTTTTAAAATGATACCTTTGGATTAGCTAACACAACGTGCCATTGGAACACAGGAGTAATGGTTGCTGATAATGTGCCTCTGTACGCCTATGTAGATATTTCATTCAAAAATCTGCCGTTTCCAGCTACAATAGGTATTTACAACATTAACAATGTCTACACTGTATTTCAGATCAATTTGATGTTATTTTAATGGACAAAAAATGAGCTTTTCTTTCCAAAACAAGGACATTTCTAAGTGACCCCAAACGTTTGAACTGTAGAGTACATAGCTAGCCAGTAATGTATTTAGCCTAGCTAGATAGCTATCAATTTGTACTTATATGCGAACACTGGACGGTCGCCAAAGTGAACACCTACGCATCCTTGACACAAAATATGCAATCACCAACTGTCTTGCTTTTTTTGCAGAAGAGCTATCTTTCAGGCCATGTGCTTACATTCATGATGAGATAAGATTGTTTGTTTGTTAGCTAGCTAGCAAAATTAGAATGTGTGACTGAAATCAGTGCTGCAAACATTTTCCTGCTTGAATGTTTTCAGTCATCAGCGCATGCCATTTGCAGCTGAAATATATAGAAAATACATTTTGTATTGAATAACACTGTAATTGACATTGTTTTTGTATTGAAATCATTCTCGTAATGAACAGGTAGCGTGTGCTTGTCATAACAAGCTCTCATTGCCAGGTTGTCATAATGTTTCTTTACATGAATCTACTCCATACAAATGCTGACATCTAGTGGTGACCTTATGGACTGCATGCTACTACATATTTTGTGAACTTGTCAATAGTGCCGTTTCAGATTTACTTGGAGACTAAGTTTCATTAATCTCATTCAACCCTTGTTTATTTGTGAGCTTGTGGTGCTTCAGCACAAACACTTCTGCATTCGTATCCACTGCCATAGATGAGTACAACTTAAAGATAAGCCTTAGAAGGTAAACCGAACAAGTTTTTTAGTATTTACTTCCTTATTTATAGAGGATACAGTTTTTTGTGGTTATAATTGTAATATTTAGTGAACAGATACTCTAAATTATTATCTCTTAACACAAGAACCACTGGGCCTCCAGGGATCCTCCTTCAAGCTAACGAGCAGTCATTCTGATTGGAACGTTCTAACAGTGTAATTAACGCATTTCATGCAGTGCATTCGGAAAGTATTCAGACCCCTTGACTTTTTCCATATTTTGTTACATTACAGCCTTATTCTAAAATGTATTAAATTGTTTTTTTGCCCCACTCATCAATTTACACACAGTACCCCAAAATGACAAAGCAAAAACTTTTTCTGTTATAAATTTTGCTAATTTATAACAGAAAACTATAACGTTTACATAAATATTCAGACCCTTTACTTAGTACTTTGTTGAAGCACTTTTGGAAGAGATTAAAGCCTCAAGTCCTCTTGGGTATGACGCTGCAAGCGTGGCACACCTGAATTCTAGAAGTTTCTCCCATTCTTCTCTGCAGATTCTCTCAAGCTCTGTCAGGTTGGATGGGGAGCGTTGCTCTACAGCTATTTTTATGTCTCTCCAGGGATGTTCCATCGAGTTCAAGTCCGGGCTTTGGCTGGGCCACTCAAGGACATTCAGAGACTCCTGCGTTGTCTTGGTTGTGTGCTTAGGGCTGGTCCTGTTGGAAGGTGAACCTTTGCCCCAGTCTGAGGTCCTGAGCACTCTGGAGCAGGTTTTTTTTGTTTTACTCGTCTCCCAGTCCCTGCCGCTGAAAAACGTCCCCAAAGCATGATGCTGCCACCACCATGCTTCACCGGAGGGATGGTGCCAGGTTTCCTCCAGACGGGACACTTGGCATCCAGGCCAAAGAGTTCAATCTTGGTTTCGTCACACCAATCTTTTTTCTCATGGTCTGAGAGTCAAAGGTACCTAACCTTTTGGCAAACTCCAAGCGGGCTGTCATGTGTCTTCCGTTTGGCCACTCTACCATAAAGTCCTAATTGATGGAGTGCTACAGAGATAGTTGTCCTTCTGGAAGGTTCTCTTATCTCCACAAAGGAACTCTAGAGCTCTGTCTGAGTGACCATCGGGTTCTTGGTCACCTCCCTGACCAATGCCTTTCTCCCCTGATTGCTCAGTTTGTCTGGGTGGCCATGTCAATGAAAGAGTCTTATGATTCCAAACTTCAACATTTTAAGAATGATTGAGGCCCCTGTGATCTCAGGGACATTCAATGCTGCATATATGTTTTGGTACCCTTTCCCAGTTCTGTGCCTCGACTCAATCCTGTCTCGGAGCTCTATGTACAATTTCGTCAACCTTTTGGCTTGGTTTTTGCTCTGACCTGCACGTTCAACTCTGGGACCTTACATAGACATGTGTGTGCCTTTCCAAATCCTATCCAATTAATTGAATTTACCACAGGTGGACTCCAGGTTTGTAGAAACCTCTCAAGGATGATCAATGGAAACCTGATGACCTGAGCTCAAGATCGAGTCTCATAGCAAAGGGTCTGAATACTTATGTAAATAACATATTTTTCTGCTTTAAAAGAATACATTTGCAAACATTTAACCTGTTTTCGCTTTGTCGTCTATGGGGTATTGTGTGTAGATTTCTGGGATTTTTTTCAAATTAAATCCATTTTAGAAGAAGGCTTTAACTAGGGACGCACCAATATAAAATTTTTGGCCGATACCAATGTTTTCCTTGCCAAAAACCCCAATACTGATAACTGATTATTTAGCTACAGCACACCTCTGGATAACTGCTAGCTAGCTAATGCGTTTCGGCCTTGTGGTTATAGTGTTCTTTACAGTGCTCATCATTGTCAGGCATCAGCCGCAACAACTGATATCCTATCCAAACCGGACCTAGCTCAGCATGCAAATCCCCACATTCTTGTGCTTGCGGTTCTAAGATTGCAAGAACGGATTCTCGCCTTCTATGCATCATGTGCTTGGGACGAGGACCTCCAGTTTTGCAAGTTGCTAACGGAGGCGAATCTGACAGAGGCTCAAACGACTTTCTCTCTCGTTAGCTCTATGCGCCTCCAAGCCATGACGAAGCCCAGCTGGTGCAGGGTCATGGATAGATGAGAAGCCTTCCCACTAGTGCAGCCCTTAATAAAACAACTGTTCCCCGCAGTTCCAGCTTGCCTACAGTAAGCGAAGAGTTTGTGGGATAAGCTCCTTACTGGCTAACGGCGAGCTTGGACATGCACAAGATGGAAGGGGTGCGGTAGGATTATTTAATGTACTCTTTGAAGAGGAAGCTTCAGATGTTTTTGAAAGATGGGCAGATGTCTCCGCTTCAGAGGGAACCTGGTTCCAACACTGGGGTGCCAGGACAGAGAAGAGCTTGGACAAGGCAGAGCGGGAGCTGCCTCCCGTAGGAGTGGGAGGGCCAACAGACCGGAGATCCACTCTCCTTCTCCCTCTTCTGCAAAGGAATTGAATAATCAAGGATGATGAATACAGAGTTTAGCGGCAATACTGGAGGCTAGCTAATCTACTCCCTAAACCAATAAAGCTAGCCAGCCAGCTACTGATAACTATTAGCAATATGGATAGTTTCTAATGTTGTTTAAAGCATAAATAGTACCTGTAACAAGGCTAGCTATCTAACATTCAGCGTTTTTTCTGATGAAGTTATCTGATGAGTAAAGTTTAGGTAGTTAGTCTAGCTACTGTACTCGAAATGCAGCTAGCTTTTTAGCTACCTGGCTTGCTAACTTAACAGCTGTAACAACCTAGCTGTAATGTTTACAAGGTTCTCCACTTACTGGCTACTAGGTGACCAATATAACAGTTGGCCCTAAAGCTTTTTGTAGAGAGCCAAGGAAAGGAACTATTGCCTGTATCAGTGATGGACACTAGCTAGAATGTGGACCAATACTTTTAAAGCAATACAGTTAGCTACTAATACAATACTTCTTGCACTCTGTTTTGACGAGCTGGTTAGAATAAGGCTGTCACTTGGTCAAATCATAAATCATCAACTGCACCAAATGCATTGCCTATCAATAAACATCTGACAATGGATACATACACTACACGCTTGTTGAACATCCCATTCACCCAACACATCCCGTTGCACTATTGGTTAGAGCCTGTATGTAAGCATTTCACTGTACGGTCTACACCTGTTGTATTCACCGCACATGACAAATTACCTTTGATTTGACTTGTTCTCAAAAGCCATTGAAATGGCAGCAGCGGTATGAGAACCAGCACATTCTTGTTCAAACAATATAGCTTTCCTTAGTGTGAAATCCTCGTTGACCCACTGTGCTGTCACTCAGCATGCTCAATGGGCTGATGTCGCTGGTCTAAATGTCAGTTGTGAAGCTAAGCGTTTCACCAATACTGTGCAACTCCGGTAGGGCAACAACTGGGAAGAAAAGAAAAAGAAACGCACATACTTGGTAGTGTGTGCCGGGGCTCGAGGTGCTTGACAAGTCGGCAAAAGCCAACATCATCCACGACAGAGAACTGTTGATTGTCAAGGGCAATGAATTCTATTAGCGCTAATGGATTTCATCTTTGAGTTGTCTCGCTGAAATTGTCTTCCTCTTTCAAATGACAGCTCGACTTGAACTTGTTAAGTTGTTGGAAGTGCGCACCTATTTTCTTTTCTGCTTTTGTTCAAAGTAGTCAATGAACATCTGGGGGTGATGCACTTTCAAATTAGTAATTTGGTTTGTGGTATTGGAACGATTTCACTTTCTCCCCTCGGGAAATAATAGCAGCAGAAACATTTCCTATGGCTTTTGTGTTATCTTCCTGTTGAGACTTAAAAATAGATCCACACAGCAGACATTGTGGGCTAGGTTAGGAATGCTGTTTTTGTGGCGTCATTGCGACATGTACCTACGTTAAATAGGTATGCACGTCAGCTTTGACATTGGTTTTGCACATCGGCGTTAAACTAGACATTGGGCCAATGCCAATGTTGGCATTTTTAGCTAATATAGTACGATTCTCATGTGCTTACCATTTTATATTGTGCATCCCTAGCTGTAACATAAAATGTGGGAAAGGTAAAGCGGTCTGAATACTTTCCAGAAAGAACTGTATGCATCTGTTGGTCAGAGATACCTTTTTTTTTTAAGTAGGGACGTGGATCAGAAAACCAGTCAGTATCTAGTGTGACTGCCATTTGCTTCATGCAGCGCGAGGCATCTGCTTCGCAGTTGGTCAGTCTGTTGATGGTAGCCAGTGGGATTTTGTCCCACTCCTCTTCAGTGGCTGTGCGAAGTTTCTGGATATTGGTGGGAACTTGAACACGCTGTCGTACACGTCGATCCAGAGCATCCCAAACTTCCTCAATGGGTGACATGTCTGTTGTGTATGCAGGCCATAGAAGAACTGGGGCTTCCAGGAATTGCGAACAGGTCCTTGCGACATGGAGCTGTGCGTTATAATGCTGAAACACGAGGTGTTGGCGGTGGAGCACAATAGCACAACAATGTGCCTTGATCTCGTCACGGTATCTCCGTGCATTCAAATTACTATAGATAAAATGCAATTGTGTTCATCGTCCGGGGCTTATGCCTGCCCATACCATAACCCCACCGCCACAATGGGGCACACTCTTTTCACATCAGCAAACTGCTCGCCCATACGATGCCATACACGTGGTCTGCGGGTCTGTGAGACTCGTGGTCTGCGAGTCTGTGAGACTGGTTGGACGCACTGTCAAATTCTCTAAAATGACATTGGAGAAGGCTTATGGTAGATAAATGAAAACTCAACAGCACGCTCCCTCAACTTGAGACGTGCCATTGAGTGGGCCTTTATTGTCCCCAGCATAAGGTGCACCTGTGTAATGATTATGCTGTTGCAACAGCTACTTGATATGCTACACCTGTCCGGTAGATTAATTATCTTGGCAAAGGAGAAATGCTTACTAACAGGGATGTGATAAAAAGTTTGTGCACACAATTTGAGAGTGATACGCTTTTTGTGCATGTGGAGAATTTCTTGGATTTTTTATTTCAGCTCATGAAACATTGGCCCAACACTTTACATATTTGTGAGTGTGGTACTAGACAAAAATTTGGACACCTACTCATTCAAGGGGGTTTCTTTATTTGTTTTACTATTTTCAACATTGTAGAATAATGGTGAAGACAGCAGTACTATGAAATACACACATGGATTCAATTAGTAACCAAAAAAGTGTTACACAAATTCTTCAAATTAGCCAACCTTTGCCTTGATGACAGCTTTGCACACTCTTGGCATTATCTCAACCAGCTGTGAGGTAGTCACCTGGAATGCATTTAAATTAACAGGTGTGCCTTGTTAAAAGCTAATTTGTGGAATTTCTTTCCATAATTAATTTGAGCCACTCAGTTGTGTTGTGACAAGGTAGGGTTGGTATACAGAAGATAGCCATATTTGGTAAAAGACAAGTCTATATTATGGCAAGAACCGCTCAAATAAGCAAAGAGAAACAACAGTCCTTCATTACTTTTAGACATGAAGGTCAGTCAACACAGAAAATTTCAAGAACGTTTCTTCAGGTTCAGTTGCAAAAACCATCAAGCGCTATGATGAAACTGGCTCTCATGAGGACCGTCACAGGAAAGGAAGACCTGCTGCAGAGGAATAGTTCATTAGAGTTACCAGCCTCAGAAATTGCAGCCCAAATATATGCTTCACAGAGTTCAAGTAACAGACCCATCCCAACATCAACTGTTCAGAGGAGACTGTGAATCAGGCCTCCATGGTCGATTGCTGCAAAGAACACTACGAAAGGACATCAATAAGCTGAAGATACTTGCTTGGGCCAAGAAACATGAGCAATGGACATTAAACCGGTGGATATCTGTCCTTTTTGGGTCTGAGTCCAAATTTGCAAACACTGTGTCTTTGTGAGACGCAGAGTAGGTGAACGGATGATCTCCGCATGTGTGGTTCCCACCGTGAAGCATGGAGGAGGTGACGTGTTGGTGCTTTGCTGGTGACACCGTGTGATTTTATTTAGAATACAAGTCACGCTTAACCAGCGCAGCATTCTGAAAAGCAGCCAACAAGTGCTCAGCATATGTGGGAACTCCTTCAAGACTGTTGGAAAAGCATTTCTCATGAAGCTGGTTGAGAGAATTCCAAGAGTGTGTAAAGCTGTCAAGGCAAAGGGTGGATAACAAGCTAGCTACATTTCGAGTACAGTAGCTAGACTAACTACCTAAACTTTACTCATCAGATAACTTCATCAGTAAAACTGCTGAATGTTAGATAGCAAGCATTGTTACAGGTACTATTTATGCGTTAAACAACATTGGAAACTATCCATATTGCTAATAGTTACCAGTAGCTGGCTGGCTGGCTAGCTTTATTGGTGTAGGGAGTAGATTAGATAGCCTCCCGTATTGCCGCTAAACTCTGTATTCATCCTCCTTGATTATTCAATTCCTTTGCAGAAGAGGGAGAAGGAGAGTGGATCTCCGGCCTCTTGGGCCTCCCACTACTATGGGAGGCAGCTCCCGCTCTGCCTTGTCCAAGCTCTTCTCTGTCCTGGCACCCCAGTGTTGGAACCAGGTTCCCTCTGAATCGGAGACATCTGCCCATCTTTCAAAAACATCTGAAGCCCTACCTCTTCAAAGAGTAAATAATCCTACCGCACCCCTTCCATCTTGTGCATGTCCAAGCTCGGGGCGCCCTTAGCCAGTAAGGAGCTTATCCCACAAACTCTTATCTTTCTGTAGGCAAGCTGGAACTGCAGGTAGCAGTTGTTTTAATGGGGCGGCACTAGTGGGAAGGCCCCTCCCATCTATCCATGACCCTGCACCAGCTGGGCTTGGTCGTGGGGGGCAGAGCCATTGTTCCCTCTGGTGGCTTGGAGGCACACAGAGCTAATGAGAGAGAAACTCGGTTGAGCCTCTTTGTCAGATTCGCCTCCGTTAGCAACTTGCAGAACTGGAGGTCCTTGTTCCAAGCACATGATGCATAGAAGGTGAGAATCCTTCCTTGCAATCTTAGAACCGCAAGCACAAGATGTGCTTACTAAGTACCACGTTCATATGTACAAACAATAGTAGGCAAGTATAAACAACATGGGACCACACAGCTGTCATACCGCTCAGGAAGGAGACGTGTTTTGTCTCCTAGAGATTAACGTACTTTGGTGTGAAGTGCAAATCAATCTCAGAACAACAGCAAAGGACCTTGTGAAGATGCTGGAGGAAACCGGTACAAAAGTATCTATATCCACAGTAAAACGAGTCCTATATCGACATAACCTGAAAGGCCGCTCAGCAAAGAAGCCACTGCTCCAAAACCGGCATAAAAAAGCCAGACTATGGTTTGCAACTGCACATGGGGACAAAGATCGTACCTTTTGGAGAAATGTCCTCTGGTCTGATGAAACAAAAATAGAACTGGCAGCATCATGTTGTGGGGCGGCTTTACTGCAGGAGGGACTGGTGCACTTCACACAATAGATGGCATCATGAGGAAGGGAAAATTACATGGATATATTGAAGCAACATCTCAAGACATCAGTCAGGAAGTTATAGCTTGGTCACAAATGGTTCTTCCAAATGGACAATGACCCCAAGCATATTCCAAATATTCCACAGTTGTGTCAAAATGGCTTAAGGACAACAAAATTAAGGTTTTGGAGTGGCCATAACAAAGTCCTGACCTCAATCCCATTCAAAATGTGTGGGTAAACCTGAAAAAGCGTGTGCGATCAAGGAGGCCTAGAAACCTGACTCAGTTACTCCAGCTCGATCAGAAGGAATGGGCCAAATTCACCCAACTTATTGTGGAAGCTTGTGGATGGCTACCTGTAACATTTGACCAAAGTTAAACAATTTTAAAGGCAATACACTCAATTAGTATTTGGTAGCATGTGTTGAAAGAAATAAAAGCTGAAATTAATCATTCTCTCTACTATTATTCTGACATTTCACATTCTTAAAATAAAGTGGTGATCCTAAGACAGGGAATTTTTACTACGATTTAACTGTCAGGAATTGTGAAAAACTGAGTTTAAATGTATTTGGTTAAGGTGTATGTAATGTTCCGACTTCAACTGTACATACCCCAACCAGAAGCAGCATCCGCACTGAGCTAAAGGCTAGAACTGCCTCTTTCGAAGAGCGGGACTCTAACCCTGAAGCTTGTAAGAAAACCCGCTATGCCCTCCGAACCATCAAACAGGCAAAGCGTCAATACAGGACTAAGATCGAATCGTACAACACTGGCTCCGACGCTCGTCAGATGTGGCAGGGCTTGCAAACCATTAGACGACAAAGGGATGCACAGCTGAGACCTGCCCAGTTCCACGAGCCTACATAACCTATTCCCCGCCAGGAGACTGAAAAGATTTGGCATGGGTCCTCAGATCCTCAAAAGGTTCTACAGCTGCACAATCGAGAGCATCCTGACGGGTTGCATCACTGCCTGGTATGGCAACTGCTCGGCCTCTGACCGCAACGCATGAAAGAGGGTATTGTGTACGGCCCAGTACATCACGGGGGCCAAGCTTCCTGCCATCCAGCACCTCTACCAGGCAGGGTCAGAGGAAGGCCCTAAAAATTGTCAGACTCCAGCCACTCAAGTCATAGACTGTTCTCTCTGCTACCGCACGGCAAGCGGTACCGGAGCGCCATGTCTCTGTCCAAGAGGCTTCTAAACAGCTTCTACCACCAAGCCATAACATTTACATTTAAGTCATTTAGCAGACGCTCTTATCCAGAGCGACTTACAAATTGGTGAATTCACCTTCTGACATCCAGTGGAACAGCCACTTTACAATAGTGCATCTAAATCATTAAGGGGGGTGAGAAGGATTACTTATCCTATCCTAGGTATTCCTTGAAGAGGTGGGGTTTCAGGTGTCTCCGGAAGGTGGTGATTGACTCCGCTGTCCTGGCATCGTGAGGGAGTTTGTTCCACCATTGGGGGGCCAGAGCAGCGAACAGTTTTGACTGGGCTGAGCGGGAACTGTACTTCCTCAGTGGTAGGGAGGCGAGCAGGCCAGAGGTGGATGAACGCAGTGCCCTTGCTTGGGTGTAGGGCCTGATCAGAGCCTGGAGGTACTGCGGTGCCGTTCCCCTCACACTCCGTAGGCAAGCACCATGGTCTTGTAGCGGATGCGAGCTTCAACTGGAAGCCAGTGGAGAGAGCGGAGGAGCGGGGTGACGTGAGAGAACTTGGGAAGGTTGAACACCAGACGGGCTGCGGCGTTCTGGATGAGTTGTAGGGGTTTAATGGCACAGGCAGGGAGCCCAGCCAACAGCGAGTTGCAGTAATCCAGACGGGAGATGACAAGTGCTTGGATTAGGACCTGCGCCGCTTCCTGTGTGAGGCAGGGTCGTACTCTGCGGATGTTGTAGAGCATGAACCTACAGGAACGGGCCACCGCCATGATGTTGGTTGAGAACGACAGGGTGTTGTCCAGGATCACGCCAAGGTTCTTAGCGCTCTGGGAGGAGGACACAATGGAGTTGTCAACCGTGATGGCGAGATCATGGAACGGGCAGTCCTTCCCCGGGAGGAAGAGCAGCTCCGTCTTGCCGAGGTTCAGCTTGAGGTGGTGATCCGTCATCCACACTGATATGTCTGCCAGACATGCAGAGATGCGATTCGCCACCTGGTCATCAGAAGGGGGAAAGGAGAAGATTAATTGTGTGTCGTCTGCATAGCAATGATAGGAGAGACCATGTGAGGTTATGACAGAGCCAAGTGACTTGGTGTATAGCGAGAATAGGAGAGGGCCTAGAACAGAGCCCTGGGGGACACCAGTGGTGAGAGCGCGTGGCGAGGAGACAGATTCTCGCCACGCGACCTGGTAGGAGAGACCTGTCAGGTAGGACGCAATCCAAGCGTGGGCCGCGCCAGAGATGCCCAACTCGGAGAGGGTGGAGAGGAGGATCTGATGGTTCACAGTATCGAAGGCAGCCGATAGGTCTAGAGGGATGAGAGCAGAGGAGAGAGAGTTAGCTTTAGCAGTGCGGAGCGCCTCCGTGATACAGAGAAGAGCAGTCTCAGTTGAATGACTAGTCTTGAAACCTGACTGATTTGGATCAAGAAGGTCATTCTGAGAGAGATAGCGGGAGAGCTGGCCAAGGACGGCACGTTCAAGAGTTTTGGAGAGAAAAGAAAGAAGGGATACTGGTCTGTAGTTGTTGACATCGGAGGGATCGAGTGTAGGTTTTTTCAGAAGGGGTGCAACTCTCGCTCTCTTGAAGACGGAAGGGACGTAGCCAGCGGTCAGGGATGAGTTGATGAGCGAGGTGAGGTAAGGGAGAAGGTCTCCGGAAATGGTCTGGAGAAGAGAGGAGGGGATAGGGTCGAGCGGGCAGGTTGTTGGGCGGCCGGCCGTCACAAGAAGCGAGATTTCATCTGGAGAGAGAGGGGAGAAAGATGTCAGAGCACAGGGTAGGGCAGTGTGAGCAGAACCAGCGGTGTCGTTTGACTTAGCAAACGAGGATCGGATGTCGTCGACCTTCTTTTCAAAATGGTTGACGAAGTCATCTGCAGAGAGGGTGGAGGGGGGGGGGAGGGGGAGGAGGATTCAGGAGGGAAGAGAAGGTGGCAAAGAGCTTCCTAGGGTTAGAGGCAGATGCTTGGAATTTAGAGCGGTAGAAAGTGGCTTTAGCAGCAGAGACAGAGGAGGAAAATGTAGAGAGGAGGGAGTGAAAGGATGCCAGGTCCGCAGGGAGGTGAGTTTTCCTCCATTTCCGCTCGGCTGCCCGGAGCTTTGTTCTGTGAGCTCGCAATGAGTCATCGAGCCACGGAGCGGGAGGGGAGGACCGAGCCGGCCTGGAGGATAGGGGACATAGAGAGTCAAAGGATGCAGAAAGGGAAGAGAGGAGGGTTGAGGAGGCAGAATCAGGAGATAGGTTGGAGAAGGTATGAGCAGAGGGAAGAGATGATAGGATGGAAGAGGAGAGAGTAGCGGGGGAGAGAGAGCGAAGGTTGGGACGGCGCGATACCATCCGAGTAGGGGCAGTGTGGGAAGTGTTGGATGAGAGCGAGAGGGAAAAGGATACAAGGTAGTGGTCGGAGACTTGGAGGGGAGTTGCAATGAGGTTAGTGGAAGAACAGCATCTAGTAAAGATGAGCGGTCGAGCGTATTGCCTGCCTTGTGAGTCGGGGGGAAGGTGAGAGGGTGAGGTCAAAAGAGGAGAGGAGTGGAAAGAAGGAGGCAGAGAGGAATGAGTCAAAGGTAGACGTGGGGAGGTTAAAGTCGCCCAGGACTGTGAGAGGTGAGCCGTCCTCAGGAAAGGAGCTTATCAAGGCATCAAGCTCATTGATGAACTCTCCGAGGGAACCTGGAGGGCGATAAATGATAAGGATGTTAAGCTTGAAAGGGCTGGTAACTGTGACAGCATGGAATTCAAAGGAGGCGATAGACAGATGGGTAAGGGGAGAGAGAGAGAATGACCACTTGGGAGAGATGAGGATCCCGGTGCCACCACCCCGCTGACCAGAAGCTCTCGGGGTGTGCGAGAACACGTGGGCGGACGAAGAGAGAGCAGTAGGAGTAGCAGTGTTATCTGTGGTGATCCATGTTTCCGTCAGTGCCAAGAAGTCGAGGGACTGGAGGGAGGCATAGGCTGAGATGAACTCTGCCTTGTTGGCCGCAGATCGGCAGTTCCAGAGGCTACCGGAGACCTGGAACTCCATGTGGGTCGTGCGCGCTGGGACCACCAGATTAGGGTGGCCGCGGCCACGCGGTGTGGAGCGTTTGTATGGTCTGTGCAGAGAGGAGAGAACAGGGATAGATAGACACATAGTTGACAGGCTACAGAAGAGGCTACGCTAATGCAAAGGAGATTGGAATGACAAGTGGACTACACGTCTCGAATGTTCAGAAAGTTAAGCTTACGTAGCAGCATAAGACTGCTGAACATCTAATCAAAGGGCTTACCCAGACTATTTGCATTGCTACTCTGTTATTGTCTATGCATAGTCACTTTAATAACTCTACCTACATGTACATATTACCTCGACTAACCGGTACCCCCTGTATATTGTCTCGCTATTGTTATTTCACCGATGCTCTTTAATTACTTGTTCCTTTTATTTCTTATTCATGTTTTTTAAACTGCATTGTTGGTTAGGGGCTTGAAGGTAAGCATTTCACTAAGGTCTACACCTGTTGTGTTCGGCGCATGTGACTAATAAAATTTGATTAGCAATGTACATTTGCTTTTTTTTTTTACATTTTTATAATTTAGCAGACGCTCTTATCTAGAGCCTAGCTGGCTCTGGGGTTCGTACCAGCGACCTCTGAACCGTTAGGCTACCTGTAATTGAAAGAGAACCACTTATAACTTGTTTATAACAATGTATAACCTATTTATAACCACTTATAGTCTGTTTGTAACCACTTAGAACTAGTTTACAACCACTTCTAACCTGTTTGTAACCACTTAAATCCACAGGTTGTAATTTTTCCCTTTTTGTGTTGAGGTTGTGCTGCATCTTTTAATCAACAATCTGTTATTCAAGGTGGAACTTGAAAGGACACTGGAATCGACGACAAAGTCAAAACTTCATTACAAGCAGCAGTGGGGGCGTGCTTTGAAAGAACTTGCCAGATTCAAACAGGTAGGCCAATTTGGATGACTACCACTTTGATTCAACAGAAATGTATTTGCCTGTGTTATGCTAATACCAACATGATCAGCATGTTTGTGCTATTCTATAGTTAGAATATGTAGGGGTCATATAGATATATACATTAGGAACAACTGCTCTTTCCATGACATAGACTGACCAGTTCAATCCAGGTGAAAGCTATGATCCCTTATTGATTTTACTTGTTAAATCAGTGTAGATAAAGGGGTGGAGACAGGTCAAAGAATGATTTTCATGCCTTGAGACAATTGACACATGGCTTGTGTATGTGTGCTATTCAGAGGGTGAATGGGCAAGAGCTGTTCCTAATGTTTTGTACACTCAGTATATGTGCTATACAGTGCCTTCGGAAAGTATTCAGACCTTGACCTTTTTTCACATTTTGTTACAGCCTTATTCTAAAATGGATTAAATAAAAAATAAAAAATTCCTCAGCAATCTACACACAATACCCCATAATAACAAGGCAAAAACAGTTTGAAAAATTGTTACAAATAAACAGATACCTTATTTACATAAGTATTCTGACCCTTTGCTATGAGACTCAAAATTGAGCTCAGGTGCATCCTGTTTTCATAGATCATCCTTGAGATGTTTCTACAACTTCAATGGAGTCCACCTGTGGTAAATTAAATTGATTAGACATAATTTGGAAAGGCGCACACTTGTCTATATTAAAGGTCCAATAGTTGACAGTGCATGTCAAAAAAATAGAACTGAAAATAGCTGTGCTGCAACGCTCCCCATTCAACCTGACAGGCTCTGCGGAGGAGAATGGGAGAAACTCCCCAAATATATAGGTGTGCCAAGATTGTAGCGTCATACCCAAGAAGACTCTAGGCTATAATCACTGCCAAAGGTGCTTCAACAAAGTACTGAGTAAAGGTTCTGAATATTTTTTTTAAAATAAATTGGCAAAAATGTCCATCTGTTTTTGCTTTATCACCATGGGGTAATGTGTGAAGATTGAGAAATAAAAAAAATATATTTTATCAATTTTAGAATAAGGATACAACCTAAAAAAAATGTTGAAAGTCAAGGGGCTGAATACTTTCCGAAGGCACTATATATACATACATACAGTGGGGCAAAAAAGTATTCAGTCAGCCACCAATTGTGCAAGTTCTCCCACTTAGAAATATGAGAGGCCTGTAATTTTCATCATAGGTACACTTCAACTATGACAGACAAAATGAGAAGACAAAATCCAGAAAATCACATTGTAGGATTTTTTAAATTAATTTATTTGCAAATTATGGTGGAAAATAAGTATTTGGTCACCTACTCCCAGCAAGATTTCTGGCTCTCACAGATCTGTAACTTCTTCTTTAAGAGGCTCATCTGTCCTCCACTCGTTACCTGTATTCATTGCACCTATTTGAAATTGTTATCAGTATAAAAGACACCTGTCCACAACCTCAAACAGTCACACTCCAAACTCCACTATGGCCAAGACCAAAGAGCTGTCAAAGGACACCAGAAACAAAATTGTAGACCTGCACCAGGCTGGGAAGACTGAATCTGCAATAGGTAAGCAGCTTGGTTTGAGGAAATCAACTGTGGGAGCAATTCTTATGAAATGGAAGACATACAAGACCACTGATAATCTCCCTCGATCTGAGGCTCCACGCAAGATCTCACCCCGTGGGGTCAAAATGATCACAAGAACGGTGAGCAAAAATCCCAGAACCACACGGGGGGACCTAGTGAAAAGTAACAAAGCCTACGATCAGTAACACACTACCCCGACAGGGACTCAAATCCTACAGTGCCAGACATGTCCCCCTGCTTAAGCCAGTACATGTCCAGGCCCGTCTGAAGTTTGCTAGAGAGCATTTGGATGATCCAGAAGAAGATTGGGATACTGTCATATGGTCAGATGAAACCAAAATAGAACTTTTTGGTAACTCAACTTGTCGTGTTTGGAGGACAAAGGATGCTGAGTTGCATCCAAAGAACACCGTACCTACTGTGAAGCATGGGGGTGGAAACATCATGCTTTGGGGGCTGTTGTTCTGCAAAGGGACCAGGACGACTGATCCGTGTAAAGGAAAGAATGAATGGGGCCATGTATCATGCAATTTTGAGTGAAAACCTATTTCCATCAGCAAGGGCATTGAAGATAAAACGTGGCTGGGTCTTTCAGCATGACAATGATCCCAAACACACCGCCCGGGCAACGAAGGAGTGGCTACTTAAGAAGCATTTCAAGGTCCTGGAGTTGCCTAGCCAGTCTCCAGATCTCAACCCCATAGACAATCTTTGGAGGGACTTGAAAGTCCATGTGTACCTATGATCAAAATTACAGGCCTCATCTTTTTAAGTGGGAGAACTTGCACAATTGGTGGCTGACTAAATACTTTTTTGCCCCACTGTACACTACCAGTCAAAGTTTGTACACACCTACTCATTCAAGGGTTTATTTTTACAATGTTTTACTTTGTAGAATAATAGTGAAGGTGTCAAAACTATGAAATGACACATATGGAATCATGTAGTAACCAAAAAAAAGTGTTAAACAAATCAAAATAGTGTGTGCAAACCTGTCAAGGCAAAGAGTGTCACCTTTGAAGAATCTCAAATATAAAATATATTTTGATTTAACACTTTTGGGGTTTCTACATGATTCCATATGTATTATTTATTCTACAATGTAGAAAATAGTAAATAATAAAGAAAACCCCTTGAATGAGTAGGTGTCCAAACATTTGACTGGTATTGTACTGTATTTACGCATGTACATACAGTGCATTCGGAAAGTATTCAGACTTTTTCACGTTAGTCTTACTCTGATTTAAATAAAAATCCTCATGAATCTACACACAATACCCCATAAATCCAAAGCAAAAACAGTTTTTGTTAATTGTTTTGTTAATTTTTAACAAGTATTGCATTTACATATGTATTCAGACCTTTTACTCAGTACTTTGTTGGACTTTTGGCAGCGATAACAGCCTCAAGTCTTCTTGGATATGACAGTACAAGCTTGGCACACCTGTGTTTTTGGAGTTTCTCCTATTCTCTGCAGATCCTCTCAAGCTCTATCAGGTTGGATGGGGAACGTCACTGCACAGCTATTTTCAGGTCTCTCCTGCCTCGTCGTAGTTATGTGCTTAGGGTTGTTGTCCTGTTGGAAGGTGAACCTTCTCCCTAGTTTGAGATCCTGAGTGCTCTGGAGCAGGTTTTGGTATTTTATTAGGATACTCATTAGCTGTTGCAGAAACTTCATGGGGTCCACATGAAACATGACATAATACAGAACGTTAATAGACAAGATCAGCTGAAGAACAGAACTACATCAATGTTTTTTTCAAGGCACACGCAGCCTAAATATCAATACATGCACACAAACTATCTAGGTCAAATAGGGGAGAGTTGTGAGATGTATTTGTTTTTTGAAACTAGATTTTCTGTTCATTTGAACAATATGAGATGGAACAGAGTTTCATGCAGTAATGGCTCTATATAATACGGTACGCTTTCTTGAATTTGCTCTGGATTTTGGGACTGTGGAAAGACACCTGGTGGCATGTCTGGTGGGGTAAGTGTGTGTCAGAGCTGTGTGTAAATTGACTATGTAAACAACAATTTGGGATTTTCAACACATTAATGTTTCTCATAAAAAGTGATGCGGTCAGTCTCTCCTCAACTCTTAGCCAGCAGACTGGCATGCATAATATTTATATCAGCCATCTGATTACAATGAAGAGCAGGACGTGCTGTTCTGTTCAGGGCCAGCTGCAGCTTAACTAGGTCTTTCCTTGCAGAACTCGACCACACGACTGGACATTAATCAATATGAGAAAAAACTAGAGCCTACAGAACTTGCTTTTTGGAATATGGTGTCAAAACAACCATTGACTCTAGCGGGTTCTTGGTCACCTCCCTGACCAAGGCCCTTCTCCCCGATTGCTCAGTTTGGCCGGGTGGCCAGCTCTAGGAAGAGTTTTGTGGTTCCGCACTGTGGTTCCACACTTTTTCCATTTAAGAATGATGGAGGCCATTGTGATCTCAGGGACCTTCAATGCTGCAGACATTTTTTTGGTCGCCTTCCCCAGATCTGTGCCTCGACACTCTATTCCTTCGAACTCATGGCTTGGTTTTTGCTCTGACATGCACTGTCAACTGTGTGACCTTATATAGACAAGTGTGTGCCTTTCCATATGTCCAATCAATTGCATTTACCACAGGTGGACTCCAAGTTGTAGAAAGATCTCAAGGATGATCAATGGAAACCTGATGCACTTAACTCCTCTAGGGTAGGGGGCAGCATTTGGAATTTTGGAGGAAAAGCGTGTCCAAATTTAACTGCCTTCTACTCAGGCCCAGAAGATAGGATGTGCATATAATTAGTAGATGTGGATAGAAAACACTCTAAAGTTTCCAAAACTGTTAAAATAATGTCTGAGTATAACAGAACTGATTTGGCAGGTGAAAACCTGAGAGAAATCCGTTCAGGAAGTAGGATTTTCTTTTTGTGTAGTTTTCTATTCAATGTCATTACAGTATCCATTGACTTAGGACTCAAATTGCAGTTCCTATGCCTTCCACTAGATGTCAACAGTCTTTAGAAATTGTTTCAGGCTTGTATTCTGAGAAATGAGAGAGTAAGAGCAGTCTGAATGAGTGGACCCTGCCGTGTCGCAGCTTTTTCATGCGCGCGACCGAGAGTGTGCCTTTCTTGTTTACCTTTTATATTGACGACGTTATTGTCCGGTTGAAATATTATCGATTTATTTAGGCTAAAAACAACCTGAGGATTGAATATAAACATCGTTTGACATTTTTCTATGAACTTTACGGATACAGTTTTTTTTGTCTGCCTGTTGTGACTGCGTTTGAGCCTGTGGATTACCGAACAAAACGCGCAAACAAAACGGAGGTTTTCGGATATAAAGAGACTTTATAGAACAAAAGGAACATTTATTGAATAAATGAATGTCTTGAGTGCAACCATATGAAGATCATCAAAGGTTAGTAATTCATTTTATCTCTATTTCTGACTTGTGTAACTTCTACTTGGGTGGTTACTGTTTAATGATTTGTCTGCTGAGCTATGTTCTCAAAGGTATGCTTTCGCTGTAAAGCATTTTTTAAATCTCAGACCGTGGTTGGATTCACAAGAAGTTAATCTTTTAAACCTATGTAAAATAGTTGTATCTTTTCTGAATTTTTATAAGGAGTATTTCTGTATTTGAATTTGGCGCTCTGCAATCTCACTGGATGTTGGCCAGATGGGACGCTAGCGGTCCCACATACCTCAGAGGTTAAGCTCAATTGCGAGTCTCTTGGCTCTTAGATTTATTTCAATTTTTCATAAATTTGCAAACATTTCTATAAACCTGTTTTCGCTTTGCCATTATGGGGCATTGTGTGTAGATTGGGGGGGTGATCTATTTTAGAATAAGGCTGTAACGTAACAGTATGGGAAAAGTAAAGGGGTCTGAATACTTTCTGATTGCACTGTGTGATATAGCCCATATCATGCACACCTACGGGGCATAGTGTGGAAATGATAACAAAAGTGCAGGGAATGCAGACATTTTTGGTGGTGTTGAAGTTTGATTGAACAATCAGAATGAAGTTAGCCACATTGTTGCATCCCTAGAGTAATGAACTACTCATGTAGCATGATTAGAGCTTTTTTTCCAAAACATAAAATACTGTCATACTGTGAAAAACATTTGTTATTTTGGCCATATTGCCCAGCCCTAGGCATAAATCATATCTTTGTCCCCCCCACCCTCTGATGTCTAAATATTTTACATTTGTTGCATCCTTGCAGCATGTGTCAATAATAAATAATTAGCAGCTTGAGGATAAGTGTGAATGCAAATAAAGGATGCCGCGTTAGTTAACTTTATTCTAACTTTCACAGCATCATCATACAGTATATCATGTGGATTCATTCGGGGTGTGTGTGTGTGTGTGTGTATTTACATGGGGCCCCCCCCCCAAAAAAAATTCAAAGGTCTATTAGACATTGATCACTTTTAAATCAGCACAACCTTATAGTGGGCTTTGCAACCTGTGCTGCGTCTGGAGTGAACCCTTCGAGGGACTGATCCAATGTCAACAACGTCGGCACACTGGGCTTATCAGGCCTCACTAATAACTGTTAAAGACAAAAGCCAGCTGGAAAATCTGAACCCCCTTTTTTCTGGACTTTCTAAGTGCCAGATATATGTTAAGAAAACACAAGTTGATTTATGTTGCACTAAGGGCTTCATAACTTAATGTGAAATAGTCCTATAAATCATGTTTGTATTATGTTAAGCATTAGCCCAGGCGTTAACCATTTAAATGTCACACTTGTTTTTAGGAGTATCTGTCAGACCTGTGCTTGGATACGCTCTGTGTAGTTAACATTTGTTTGGTATCATTATTTGTTTCACCTATCAACTCGTCTGCATAATGTTTAGCTACGTTGCGGCAAAGCAATTCTCCCCTCAGGAATAATGCCCTTTCCCTCTAAAATGTCCAGATGGTAAGAATGAAATGCAGTTCTTTAGAAAACTTCTACATTCCTGACTTAGCCCTTAGCCTTATCTTATCTCTTAGCCTCTAATACAGCAGATACGGTCAACTGGTTAATTTGAGCCCAAGTGTGCCTCCTACTCCCCTAACTCTGAACCGTCTTGGTATTTGGTGTCAGATAGTGTGAGACCTGAAAAACTGGAGCTTTGAAATCCCCCAGGTGTCTGTCTGTCAGTTGGCTTATTTTCCAGAAAACTGTAGTTGAGGCCCATCTGGGCTGCTTGCTTCACTCAGGCGAGTACCTAGTCTAACCCACTGGATGCAGGCCACTGGGAATGGGGGTCATTCACTGGTCACTCAATCCTGCTTGTGCTGCCTTTGTCCTCTCTCCTCCCTCTTGGAGAGATCCAGACTCTGGAGGGCTGTGTTTACCAAGAGCCTGTCCTCCATTACTGAGAATGCAGTGGAGTACCACACACCTAACCCCTAGCGTGGCGCTGTTGTCCACTGGAAATACTTAATGCACTTTTCAACTAGCAGTAACTGAGGAAATCCTTTGCCCAAGAGGCCTTACAAAAATCACTGCCATAATTGTTTCAGTGTTGTTGCTTTGGCGTTTACTTGGCAATGTGCGATCCAGAAATGTTTCTGTGGTTTGTTTTTCTAGCAATTTTGGCAAAATAAATGTATTACAGGCGACTAATGTTCAGTTTTGCCCTGGCTGTGTGAGAAAAAGTAACTTGTCTGTATTTTAACCAGTGATTGTCTGGAAAAGGGAAGCGGTGTCCATATCTGAACCAATAACTGTTAAGTGTCAGGGAACACATGACATGTCCCTAAACTGCTGTTCTTTGAAACCGTCATAGGATTCTCTTGGTCAAAATGCTTTTTATTCTATGATCAGCTTTTTATTCCATGGTACCAATGTAAACACTGGTGATTGGGGAAAAAATCTGTAGTTATGTTTCGCAATATTATTTTGGATAATATACTTTCCAAGTATTGATTTGTAGTAATAATAATATACCATTGAAGTCGGAAGTTTACATACACTTAGGTTGGAGTCATTAAAACTAGTTTTTCAACCACTCCACAAATTTCTTATCAAACTATAGTTTTGGCAAGTTGGTTAGGACATCTACTTTGTGCATGACACAAGTAATTTCCAACAATTGTATACAGACAGATTATTTCACTTATAATTCACTATCACAATTCCAGTGGGTCAGAAGTGTACATACACTAATTTGACTGTGCCTTTAAACAGACTGGAACATTCAAGAAAATGATGTCATGGCTTTAGAAGCTTCTGATAAGCTAATTGACATCATTTGAGTCAATTGGAGGTTTACCTGTGGATTTATTTCAAGGCCTACCTTCCAACTCAGTGCCTCTTTGCTTGACATCATAGGACAATTGAAATAAATCAGCTAAGACCTCTGGGGGGGAAATGGTGGACATCCACAAGTCTGGTTCATCCTTGGGAGAAATTTCCAAATGCTTGAAGGTACGACGTTCATCTGTACAAACAATAGTACGCAAGTATAAACACCATGGGACCATGCAGCCGTCATACCGCTCAAGGAGACGTGTTCTGTCTCCTAGAGATGAACGTACTTTGGTGTGAAAAGTGCAAATCATCCCAGAACAACAGCAAAGGACCATGTGAAGATGCTGGAGGACACGGGTACAAAAGTATCTATATCCACAGTAAAATGAGTCCTATATCGACATAACCTGAAAGGCCGCTCAGCAAGGAAGAAGCCACTGCTCCAAAAACGGCATTTAAAAAAGCCTGACTACGGTTTGCAACTGCACATGGGGACAAAGATCGCACTTTTTGTAGAAATGTCCTCTGGTCTGATGAATAAAAATAGAACCTTTTGGCCATAATGACCATCGTTACGTTTGGAGGAAAAAGGGTGATACTTGCAAGGCGAAGAACACCATCCCAACCGTGAAGCACGGGGTTGGCAACATCATGTGGGGATGCTTTGCTGCAGGAGGGAATGGTGCACTTCACAAAATAGATGGAATCATGAGGAGAAATTATTGGATATATGGATATATTGAAGCAACATCTCAAGACATCAGTCAGGAAGTTAAAGCTTGGTCGCAAATGGGTCTTTCAAATGGACAATGACCCCAAGCATACTTCCGAAGTTGTGGCAAAATGGCTTAAGGACAACAAAGTCAAGGTATTGGATTGGCCATCACAAATCCTGACATCAATCCCATAGAACATTTGTGGGCAGAACGGAAAAAGTGTGCATTAAACGAGGCCTAGAAACCTGACTCCAGTTCTGTCAGAAGGAGTGGGCCAAAATTCACCAAACTTATTGTGTGAAGCTTGTGGAAGGCTACCCAAAATGTTTGACACAAGTTAAACAATTAAAAGGCAATGCTACCAAATACTACTTGTGTACGTAAACTCCTAACCCACTGGGAATGTGATGAAAGAAATAAAAGCTGAAATACTGTGTGTGCATATATAGCTATATGTATTTATTTAAGATGGTGTTAGCTAGCGCTAGTCTGCTGTACTTCGCCAAAACGCCAGTATTCTTCATCCTATAGCTTGTTATTCTTTTTCATACTGAGCCAACATGTTTTCAACACTTATTTCCATGACTAATCAAAACAAATGTTGTCGTGCTCTTGTCTCTCTGCTGCAGATATATAGTGAGCATTATGTTGGAAACATCATCGCAATAAAATCGCAACATTGAATTGCTATATATATCGGGAGTATAGGGATACCCTATTATCGTATTCGGCACCTCAGTATCGTGATAATTTTGTATCTTTTAGGTCCCTGCCAATTCCCATCCCTCAAACACCTGGTTATTTTCCTACTGTGTTTGAGAAAGTATGCTGTGCTGCAGAACAGAGTGATATGATAACAGCCTTCTCTGGTATGTTGTGTTAGAGAGAGCAGGAGAGCGCCATGACACGGCTGAAGAAGCAGCAGCAGGAGCTGGAGACCATGAGGCTGCGCTACCTGGCAGCCGAGGAGAAGGAAGCCGTCAAAAGCGAGAAACACGAGCTGGAGGACATCAGGAACGAGC
Source organism: Oncorhynchus masou masou (assembly GCF_036934945.1). Classification (NCBI taxonomy): domain Eukaryota; kingdom Metazoa; phylum Chordata; class Actinopteri; order Salmoniformes; family Salmonidae; genus Oncorhynchus; species Oncorhynchus masou. Next base: position 51,852,380 of record NC_088212.1, read on the forward strand.
TGAACAGGTACGAACTACCACTTTCTACGCTAGCATTATTTATCTTCCAAGAGCCTGGAAGGTTCACTTAAGACGAGTTAAGTGGAATTTAATTCAAAACAACTATAGTCAAAGGCAAAAGGGACTTTTATGCTCCCTGTATCCCCCCCAACATTTTATTTATTTATTTATTCATTCATTGACATTCATATGCCAGCTTTATACTAAACTCGGCAACAAAAAAATGAAACGTCCTCTCACTGTCAACTGTGTTTGGTGAAAATAAACTTAACATGTGTAAATATTTGTATGGACATAACCAGATTCAACAACTGCGACATAAACTGAACAAGTTCCACTGACATGAGACTAACAGCAATGTAATAATGTGTCCCTGAACAAAGGGGGTGGGGGGTCAAAATCAAAAGTAACAGTATCTGGTGTGGCCACCACCAGGTACTGCTGTGCATCTCCTCCTCATGGTCTGCACCAGATTTGCCGATTCTTGCTGTGAGATGTTACCCCACTCTTCCACCGTGTCACCTGCAAGACATTTCTGGGGGGAATGGCCCTATCCCTCACCCACCGATCCAACAGGTCCCAGACGTGCTCAATGAGTTTGAGATCTGAGCTGTATGCTGGCCATGGCAGAACACTGTCATTCCTGTCTGCAGGAAATCACGCACAGAACGAGCAGTATGGCTGGTGGCATTGTCATGCTGGCGGGTCATGTCAGGATGAGCCTGCAGGAAATGTACCACATGAGGGAGAAGGATGTCTTCCCTGTAACGCACAGCGTTGAGATTGCCTGCAATGACAACAAGCTCAGCCTGATGATGCTATGACACACTGCCTCAGACCATGACGGACCCTCCAACACCAAATCGATCCCGCTCCAGAGTACAGGCCTCGGCGTAACGCTCATTCTTTCGACGATAAATTATGAAACAAAAATGGAACTGTTTGGCCATAATGACCATCGTTATGTTTGGAGGAGAAAGGGTGAAGACGAAGAACACCATCCCAACCGTGAAGCGCGGGGGTGGCAGCATCATGTTGTGGGGATGCTTTTGCTGCAGGACGGACTGGTGCACTTCACAAAATAGATTGCATCATGAGAAGGGGAAATTATGTGGATATATTGAAGCAACATCTCAAGGCATCAGTCAGGAAGTTAAAGCTTGGTTGCAAATGGGACTTCCAAATGGACAATGACCACAAGCATATTTCCAAAGTTGTTTCAAAATGGCTTAAGGACAACAAATTCAAGGTATTGGAGTGGCCATCACAAAGCCCTGACCTCAATCCTATAGAACATTTTGTGGGCAGAACTGAAAAGGCGTGTGTGAGCTAGGAGGCCTAGAAACCTGACTCAGTTACTCTAGCTCTGTCAGGAGGAATGGGCCAAAATTCACCCAGCTCATTGTGGGAAGCTTGTGGAAGGCTACCCGTAACATTTGACCCAAGTTAAACTATTTAAAGACAATACTACTTGAGTGTATGTAAACTTCTGACCCACTGGGAATGTGATGAAAGAAATAAAATCTGAAATTAATCATTCTCTGTGTGTGTGTGTATGTATGTATGTATGTATATATATATATATATATATATATATATATAATCACATACATACAATTTATATATATATATATAAATATATAATATACTGCTCAAAAAAATAAAGGGAACACTAAAATGACACATCCTAGATCTGAATGAATTAAATATTCTTAAATATTTTTTTCTTTATATAGTTAAATGCTGACAACAAAATCACACAATGATCAATGGAAATCAAATTTATCAACCCATGGATGTCTGGATTTGGAGTGGCACTCAAAATTAAAGTGGAGAACCACACTACGGGCAGATCCAACTTTGATGTAATGTCCTTAAAACAAGTCAAAATGAGGCTCAGGAGTGTGTGTGGCCTCCACGTGCCTGTATGACCTCCCTACAACGCCTGGGTATGCTCCTGATGAGGTGGCAGATGGTCTCCTGAGGGATCTCCTCCCAGACCTGGACTAAAGCATCCGCCAACTCCTGGACAGTCTGTGGTGCAACGTGGCGTTGGTGGATGGAACGAGACATGATGTGCTCAATTGAATTCAGGTCTGGGGAACGGGCGGGCCAGTCCATAGCATCAATGCCTTCCTCTTGCAGGAACTGCTGACACACTTCAGCCGCATGAGGTCTAGCATTGTCTTGCATTAGGAGGAACCCAGGGCCAACCGCACCAGCATATGGTCTCACAAGGGGTCTGAGGATCTCATCTCGGTACCTAATGGCAGTCAGGCTACCTCTGGCGAGCACATGGAGGGCTGTGCGTCCCCCCCCAAACAAATGCCACCCCACACCATAACTGACCCACCGCCAAACCGGTCATGCTGGAGGATGTTGCAGGCAGCAGAACGTTCTCCACGGTGTCTCCAGACTCTGTCACGTCGGTCACGTGCTCAGTGTGAACCTGCTTTCATCTGTGAAGAGTACAGGGCGCCAGTGGCAAATTTGCCAATCTTGGTGTTCTCTGGCAAATGCCAAACGTCCTGCACGGTGTTGGTCTGTAAGCACAACCCCCACCTGTGGACGTCGGGCCCTCATACCACCCTCATGGAGTCTGTTTCTGACCGTTTGAGCAGACACATGCACATTTGTGGCCTGCTGGAGGTCATTTTGCAGGGCTCTGGCAGTGCTCCTCCTGCCCCTCCTTGCACAAAGGCGGAGGTAGCGGTCCTACTGCTGGGTTGTTGCTCTCCTACGGCATCCTCCACGTCTCCTGATGTACTGGCCTGTCTCCTGGTTGCGCCTCCATGCTCTGGACACTACGCTGACAGACACAGCAAACCTTCTTGCCACAGCTCGCATTGATGTGCCATCCTGGATGAGCAGCACTACCTGAGCCACTTGTGTGGGTTGTAGACTCCGTCTCATGCTACCACTAGAGTGAAAGCACCGCCAGCATTCAAAAGTGACCAAAACATCAGCCAGGAAGCATTGGAACTGAGAAGTGGTCTGTTGTGGTCACCACCTGCAGAACCACTCATTTATTGGGGCTGTCTTGCCTATAATTTCCACCTGTTGTCTATTCCATTTGCACAACAGCATGTGAAATTTATTGTCAATCAGTGTTGCTTCCTAAGTGGACAGTTTGATTTCACAGAAGTGTGATTGACTTGGAGTTACATTGTGTTTGTGTTCCCTTTATTTTTTTTTGAGCAGTGTATATATACATACACACATACATGTGTATTATTTATATATAAATATATATAAATATATAAATAAATAAATAAAATAATACAGCAGTAGGACCGCTACCAATGTAACTCCAAGTTTTTTCCCCTCATTTTGTCTGTCATAGTTGAAGTGTACCTATGAAAGTTACAGGCCTCTCTCGTCTTTTTAAGTGGGAGAACATGCACAATTGGTGGCTGACTAAATACTTTTTTGCCCCACTGTATGCATACACACACACGGATATATATTTTTATGCATACACACGGATATGTATGTATGTATGTATGTATGTGTATTATACATACCTACATACAACTGTATATCCGTGTGTGTATATAGATATATCTGTGTGTAGTAATATATATTATTTATCTATATATGCATGTGTGTAGATGTATATGTATATATTTACATGTATATTATATATACGTGTGTATATGTATGTATGTGTGTGTGTATATGTCATTTATCTGATGTGAAGTTCCACTCTTCCTTGGGTTGTTTTCTGAATCCATTTGCTTCAACATCTTACCCTCCTCCCCCGCTGGCTGTGTTTTTCTACCGCAGGTTAAAACAACAGGAGGACAAGAAGCCATGGGGCAGCAGCTCTGCCGGCCCCGCCGTGTCTCTCAATGAGAGCGCCGATGATCACCTCAGCCGGCTGCTGGAGGAGAGAGACACTCTGTTACGCACAGGCGTGTATACACACGAAGACCGCATCATCAGCGAGCTCAACAGGCAAATCCAAGAGGCCATGACACACAGGGTGGACCACTAGTCTAGCATCTCATGCTAATGCATGATAGAAAACCAGCCATCAGACTCATCTAAATGTGAAGTGTTGATCAATTCCTAGTGTGCCAAATGGTCCGCATTGGACTATCAGATCACTTCAAGCTCCAGAGACAGTAGAAAGTTAGCACAAAGGCAGAAAACTTGAAGGAACAAGTGAGTGTCTGCCTTTGCAAGGGATTGACTTTGTTTTGTGTAAGTGTTTTTGGTTATTTTTCCATTATCATTTTGGCTTTCTTTGTTACATGTGTGTTTATTAGTGTTACTACTACATACTAATGTTATTATTAGACTATATTATCTGTTTTATACTATGGGCTAATGTCCACATTTTAGAGATGATTGTGGAAAGGGAAAGGCCTAATTATTTTACCAAGCGTTACATTCCAAATGGAAATGGTTTAAATTATTAGAACGAAAGAGGTCACTAGTGGTTGAAGGTTCGTTGGTGTGTTTATACTGAATAGGTTGTCTGTATACACCAGGTGGCGCTGTAACATCAGCAAAGCTACATGTAAATTTACCAGCTTATTTTTTTTTTTCAGATCCAGAATTAGTGTGATAATTGTTTGTCATGACTAACATGCATAGACGATTCTTGAATGTATATTGATTTGTGTGTATTAAATAAATTATTTTGGGATTATATGCACCTTCATAGTCTTGTTAGTGAGCTCAGGTTGGTTTTCATCTGCACCAGTGGAGGATGCAGAGGGGAGGACGGTTCATGGTAACGGATGGAACGGAATTAATGGAATGGTATCAAACGCATACTCTCCTTGTGTTTGACATTCCAGCCATTATAATGAGCCTCTGCATCCTCCACTGCTCTACACCAGTGTCATAGTCATATAGTCAAATCATACTTAATAGTATTCAAAATGGTATCGCATGCATTTAGGTTAAGTCAACTTGTTTGCCATTGGAGCCACTTAAATCTAACATCTTAAAGGCTTTAAAGAGCATTCATATGTTCTTCATAAGCAGTATAAAACTTGACTAAACAATTATAAACAAAGTCATCGACATAATGGTCTACATCTGGTGATTTGCAAAAGGTGCTGTAAGAAGCCATTCTACATAGTTTTATTTGCTAATGAATGATTTCTGTAGGCCTTATAAAGCATTAAAGGGTGACCGCACTTCCTGATTATTTACATTTGGTCAGCAAGGGAGAGCCAAAGGATTTACTCAAAATCTGTCCGTGTGAGATGAGCACTTTTTTGGTATGGAGGTCTATGAGAAAGTGTTGAATTACATGAGGCTTGTTTGATCAAATATTTCTGTAATGTTTAAGCTGTTACAAATGTACTGATTATAAGTGGATGCACGTGGCATTTCGGCAACTTTGAGAAAAACAACTTTATGTGCCTGTTGTTGACACGCGTATCTGCCATCTCATTGGCTAGAATGGTCCCATCTGATCTTGCCTGCCTTCAATCATTGAAGACATATATTTCCATTGTTTGAGTGGTCATCTGGTTATCTTGTCAATATAATAGATATTCTTTCATTTGGTTAATTAAGAAATACTCGTGGCCATGACAATTCAAACGTGAGTTGTTTTTGTGGTTTGGTTTGATGGGTTTCTTGTGTGTGTTCGCAGGTGGGAGAAGTTATCCAAATAATTTTGCCAATTAGCTTCGGCAAGCTGGTGTGCGACCATGGCAAAGTTGTTGGTTTGACTTTGGATATCTCCAAGGCTAGTTAGGCACTATCAATAAATTACAATGTAAATTAGACAATATTTCATGTTGGATTCTTTTCAGTTTTCTCATTAAATGTTTTTTTTATATTTGTATATTAATTTCTACAATTTATAGTTGGTTTGAGGTTTTTAAGTCATTGAAATTTGGAGCTATTATAATTTTAACATCTAATTTACCTATGGTCCCGAACTAATCCCATCGGGATATCCAAAGACAACCCAAATGTACCACAGGCATTACGATTGGGTCGTGTGCAGCTGCACTCCGAATTGACGATTACCTGTGTGCTACCAGCTGTGGGCATGTGGGCAGGTTTGAAAAAAATCCAACCCAGAGAGGAAGAGGTGAAGCCAGAGGCTCAACTCGGCCCAAAATCGGTCTCCTCCAGCAGGTGCCGTTTTTGTGCCCACCAAACGAGGAGTTTTTGTTTGAAGTTCAATGAGTGTTGAATTTGGTAAAAAAATAATGTGACGTTTTGTAATGCTTAGGTTGTTACGAGTGTACTGATTGATATATAAGTATGAAAACGTAACATCCTGGCAACTGAATAAACAATAACTGTATATCGGAGTTGTGCCTGTTGGTCACAATTGTATCGGCCCTCTCATTGACTAGAATGGTCCCACCTGATCTCGCCTCCTCCCCGACTGCATTCCATCTTCGAGGCCTTGTATTTCCATTGTTAGAGTGAGCACTTGAACAGCTGGTCAATATAATAGATAATTTGTGGTCATTCTTAATTTACGTTGTGGTGCAGTCACAACCACAAGTCTCACAGATGAGACTGACTTTATGACCAAAATTGACCTCTTTACAATTTGTAGCAAATGTTGACGGTAGAATAAATGTTTCAGACTCATATCGATGCCACAAGTTCGTTTTTAGAGTTGCTCTTCAAGCCTTAAAAAGTTGCACTTCATTTAAAGTTGAAGTGCTGTCTTTATTTTGGCCTGGTAATTTCTAAAGATGTATGGAGTGTAGTTGGCATAATATCCGATTACAGTAAATGACTCCAGTCCCTAAGAGTATTTCTCAAAACACATCCTACGGTATAGCAGAGGGAGCACCCCCCCTATCCACATCGATGGGACAGCAGTGGAGAAGGTGGAAAGTTCTAAGTTACTCGGTGTACACATCACGGACAAACTGAAATTGTCCACCCTCACACACAGTGTGGTGAATAAGTCACAACAGCGCCTCTTCAACCTCAGGAGGCTGAAGAAATTTGGCTTGTCACCTAAAATCCTCACAAACCTTTAGAGATGCACAATTGAGAGCATCCTGTTGGGCTGTATCACCGCCTATTACGGCAACTGCACCGCCCTCAACCGGAAGGGCTCTCCAGAGGGTGGTGCGGTCTGCACAAAGCATCACCGGGGGCAAACTACCTGCCCTCCAGGACACCAGCACCTGATGTCACAGGAAGGCCCAAAATATAATCAAGGACAACAACCACCCGGGCCACTGCCTGTTCATCCCGCTACTATCCAGAAGGTGAGGTCCGTACAGGTGCATCAAAGCTGGGACCGAGAGACAGAATCTGTTTTTCAATCTCAAGGACATCAGACTGTTAAACAGCCATCACTAACACAGAGACTACTGCCTACATACAGACTTGAAATCATTGGCCACTTTAATAAATGGATCACTTGTCACTTTAATAATGCCACTTTAATGTTTACAAATCTTGCATTACTCATCTCATCTGTATATACTGCATTTTATAGCTATTGTATGTTCCATATCCCGCTCTGTCATTGCTCATCCATATATTTTTATATTCTTATTCCATTCCTTTAATAGATGTGTGTATTATGTCACTGTTGTGGAATTGTTAGATTACTTGTTAGATATTGCTGCACTGTCAGAACTAAAAACACAAGCATTTCGCTACACTCGCAATAACATCTGCTAACCATGTGAATGTGACCAATAAAATGTTATTTGATTTATATCCATTGTATCTGTCATGTCAATGGCTGCTACTCTACCACTCTGACACCGCACACATGTTTGATGTTGAGCGCCTCTATTAATCACTCTTCTTTTTAAAGTTTTTTTTTTAGGTTTGATACTCAAGGATTTATAGATGGATTCTAGGGCACCAACCCAAATTCCACATTAACAAATGATAGAACAATGTAATTGAATATTGCGAGATGGGTTGATGAGCTCAATCTGCTGACCTGCGGGTGCAGGAGTGTGATAGCTTACACATGTAATCACATGTTGAACATGTCTTAACACCGCCTGAGTGTGTTCCCATGCGTTCTGTCTGGTGGTGGTGGGTGGTGGATGGCTTGTGTTGTCATCTGGGCTGACAGTGTGCAGACGCTCACAGCTCATCCGTCTGGTGGCTGAAGTGAAGGGCTGAATTCCTCCTGGCTCTTTATCTGGCTGGCGAGGAGCAGGGCCTGCTGGAGACTGCTGTCTGTAAAACCTGGCCCAGCTGATAGTGACGTATGGCTTGTTTAGACACTTGCCCTCCTTGCTGCTTGCCCTACTCCCCCGTACTTATGAGGACAGACCGTCAGCAACAGCTTACACAGATGACATAAAGACACACTATCAGCATGTTTACCGAGTCACTCACTCCAGGCCCGGGCCCATGTGATTTATTCTCGTTTGAGCCGTGGTGGCTAACTCCGGGCCTGGAAACACTTTTCTGGGCTTTGATTGCTACCTTTGGCATTATGCATGGGGCCTAACCTGACAATGATAAGTATCTCTGGAATGACTTGTGTGACTGGTGTTCACTCTGCATAATGTGAACAGACTATTTGTCATGTTGCAGCTAAAGGGAGAACCTGGGTGGAATTAATAGTAATTTGTCAGACACGTGAATATGGATCACCAAGTCCCATGCCATAATGAAATCTCCCTTAGACCATGTTTTACACTGGGAGAGTTTCCATTAAGTGGTGTTAATCAGATAAGTAGAAATTAATCAGGTCATTAAGATTATAGTTAGACCATGTGACCATGATCGTACAGTACTGTGCTATGACCAGTAATGTGAGGATGATGCGTTAGTGGGGTTTCCCACCCTCTTTCACTTCTGGCTGTTATAATCCACACTTAAATTGATCCCATTGGATCACAGAATGTGCATGGTGTATGCTTCCTGACATACACAACTGTACAGTAAACTCAATAAAACTGGGGGGGGAATCCAGCGCTCTGACACGTTAAGTTAATAAACGGTGGTTGTAATTGAACAAGGTCAAGAGAGAACTTTCATTTCTCAGACTTTTTCCCTACATTATGTTTCCAATTAATTTTTTTTTTAAGTTAGAAAAACTCCAGCTTGATCACTAATTGCTTTTGAAAGTGTGACCCTTGTCTGTTTAATATTTTCCCGAGCAGGAAATTCCATGAAACGCAAACCATTACAGTCCAAACCCCCAGGGCCACTTTCACATGTAGCCTTTCAAAATAATAATTTTTGTGTGATCATTTGTTTAGCCTGAGTGAAGCTGCATTTCACAGGTCCTAGTTCCCATGGCAAAGTATGGTGATTGATGTATGAAATCTTAACTGTATTTGTTTTACAAATTTGTCAAATTCCCGTGAGAATCATTTGTTTAAATCACTCTAAAAGCTGGCAACTTTGTTTCTAGTACTGCAACTTCAAACTGCGATAGTTGCTAAGCATGTGCGGAAAGGTGGTTAAATATGTTTTTTCTATTTGAGTTCAAGGTAGTGTTATAATTGTTATAACCTTCAAATGTATGTGGTGTGTGCATGGGAGAGCAAGTAAGATTATTACTGGAAAATGGAAACAGCTGGCAAAATATGGCCATTATATGACTAATCCAAACACACTATGACAATACAGGTGATGTGAAGCGCTAAAGTGTCCCACCAGTGGGTGAAGATAAGATGTTTTGTTCAAGTTGACTGCTAGCACACTTAAAGGTCCAATGCAGATGTTTTTATCTCAATATTAAATCATTTCTGGGTAACAATTAAGTACCTGAATGTAATAGTTTGAATGAAAATGTTGAAAAAGAAACAAAAATATCTTCTTAGCAAAGATAAATAACTCAAGCAATACTTTTCTAGGACTGTCTGGGAGTTGTCTGGGTAGGGAGGGGAAAACTAGCTGTTATTGGCAGAGCGGTTTGGAACTCTTATTGTCTATTTACTAATTTACCACCTGGTGATGTCAAAACTCCATCCCACCACAACAGGCTGAAATTTCAGGCAGTCTTTTTAAACAGCTCTTATTATATACACTACCGTTCAAAAGTTTGGGATCACTTAGAAATGTCCTTGTTTTTGAAAGAAAAGCAAATTTTATGTCTATTAAAATAACATCAAGTTGATTAACAATGTCTACACTGTATTTCTAATGTTGTAAATGACTATTGTAGCTGGAAACAGCAGATTTTTAATGGAATATCTACATAGGCGTACAGACGCATATTATCAGCAACTATCACTCCTGTGTTCCAATGGCATGTTGTGTTAGCTAATCCATGATTATCATTTTAAAAGGCTAATTGATCATTAGTAAACCAGAAAACCAAACAATAGTCAATTACAACGTTAACAATGTCTACACTGTATTTCGGATCTATTTGATGTTATTTTAATGGACACATTTTTTTTTGCTTTTCTTTCAAAAACAAGGACATTTCTAAGTGACCCCGAACTTTTGAACGGTAGTTTATACATATAAAACACAAGAAAATCCCGTTTTTGACTGCACTAACAAAGATAATGGCATTTTGATACCACGAGGTTGAACACAAAATAATGCCCAACTTAGAACATTCATCCTCAAATCTAACATGTTATTGGAATATGGGTCCAGACTGCTCAGGAACTCAGATCCCATCCTGTCCCAAATATAGCCACCAGACAGTGTTTACCAGCACTAAACCAAGTGAGGAGTTTATAATGCCTTAAAAGACACACATATATATATATATATATATATATATTGTCAATTCCTAACCTTGTCTATCCCCACCAAATAAGATAGGGCAAGTTGAGCCAAAATAAGCATTGCAAATCGTTTACATGTTCTGTTTGAGTGGCATGGACAACATGGGAAATGAAAGCAGTTTTACCCTGACTCAGTCATATGAAAGGCTCTCTTTAACAGCAGCACAGGTCTCAGAGCAGCAACACCCACACATTGCTGAAGGGGGAAAAGACTTGTGGATAGGTTTATTGAAAAAGCTGCTTTGAATTCTGTTTTTACTTGACGATTTCAGCCAGGGGTTGAGAAAAAAAAGGGCCATGCTTGAAAGGTGTATGGACGGCCTAATAAATCAGGGGCGGTGTGAGCAAGCGGAGTTCATGTTCTCCGGGTCAGATCCATAACCTCTCGACAGCTGCCCGCGCACTAGAACCAGCGGCACTGTGGGACGTGACCTTACAGACACACAACGCAGGGGCCACGGGCAGGGAGCACACCCCGCGGACACACTGATACATCACCGCCTGCTAAGATGAATCTGAGAAAACGCTTTACCGCTATGTCCAACACACACACAAACACACACAGACTCTCTTTGTAAAGAACAAACATCAAGTGACAGGAAAATCATGGTTGAAAAAAAACAACATTTCAGACTTTCTGGTTTGTGATGGCTGGAAGTGATGTATCGCGTTTTCAGAGACGATTGCCATTTTTCAAAAACCATGTTAAAAAATCTAATACAATGTTATTTGTTTTAGATAGAATAGTATAGCACATTGTCCTCCATAAAATATCACAGTCATTTTTTTAAAGTACTAAAATAATAATACTAATTCTTAGGGCAACGGTAGGGATATTGCATTGTTCAAAGTTCCATACCTTTACATCTATAAACGGATTATACCTGTGATAGGCGATAAGTGTAATGTTAACACATTGGAAAATATGATTGTGATTTGATATACAAATGACAAACATTCACAAAAGTAAAACAGATTAAGAAGCAATGAATTAAACCATCAATAGAAGTATTGATAATATTCAAAACTGGGTCACTGTTTTAATTTCTACAGAGGAATGGTTTGAGCCCTTTCTTGTAAAAAAAAAGAAAAAAAGGAAGGGATGAAATCATGCAAACAAGAGTCCAAATGTTGAAAAGTCAGAGTTAAACACACTTTGTAGAAGTCTTTCTCATATACCAGGGATCCCCAACTGGCTGGCTGTGGGCGATTTTATTTGACCCCCAAGTTCTGACTTAAAAGACTGAAAGCACCAGCAAATCAGCTCTGTGATTTTAATTTTAGGAATCTATTCCAAAGTATTCCCCACACGTAATAGATAGATATGTGATCGTATACAAATGTAAGCAAGGTTTGAAATGATTGTTTTAGCTCAATATTATATCTGTTTGGGCTTCTTGCAGTCAATTTGCAGTCTACAAATCATTTGTAATTATGTTCCGCCCCCTGACCCTCCGCTCAAGAAAAAACTAAATCGGCCCGTGGCTGAATCTAGTTGATGATCCCTGTCATATACAGATGATTATCATACACGTTTCTTCTTTTAATCTGATTTAAATTGCTTTGCTTATTCAACTCAAATCATCATGTCCATAATAATACAGCAATAAACCAGTTTGATTTGATAAGATTTGCATCAACATGTCTGATGACTTGGTCTCAAAGTGAATCCATCCCTAATGCTCTAATTTCAGGCTCAAACCTCGTTGGGCTTTGTCGTGCTTTTCCTCACCTGTTAGAAGTGTATCGTTATGAAACTATGTACATCCAAGACGAAATCGAACTTACATCGCGTAGTAAAATTAACAAAACAATCACAATAACAATGTAAAAAAAAATGCAGCACATTTCAAATCATAATGTAGTTTGCCCTTGAATCTTAAAATTAACGTCACCATTAAACAGGTATAGGGAAGCTTACAATTGTGCCTGTGACAAATAGATATCACTGATACATTGAGATTAAGGACAAACCAGATGTTATTTGACTAATTTCCAACCTGGATCTTAAACAAATGCTTGCCCTGAAATACAGTAGTTTCTTAATAGATGCCATGAAAACTCATCTTCCTTTTCTGGACAAAATGACTATTTTAATCTGTGAACTATCAGTTTTACATTTAATAACAAGAATCTGAAGATGTATAGTATTTTTTTTTTACACAAAATGAATATTCAAATAGTCTCCATTCTTATATTTAGGAGCATCAGATTGAACTGAAACAATTAAATAATCATTATTAAAAGTGCCCAAAGCATGACATGAGAGCAATAGAAGATAAATATAATTTAGTTTTCACAATTCATACTGTGGATAATAGTTTCTTATTTTTGTGGTGGAAACACAGTCCCCTTCTAAATCATGCTTCGTGGTGCAATTTAAGAGAAATTGTGCATTCTCAGTAGAGGCATGTTCTACCCTCACAGTTCCCCCCAACATTCCTTTCCCTTTGGTATTAGGATACAAAGAATAAGACAACTGAGATATAAAGCTACATACAGTGGGCATTTTTGGTATTTTTTTGCTGTCCCAGTTTCAGGTCTTCTTTGGGAACCATAACTCCCCAGTCATAAATAAATAATTGTTTCTCCTCCCTTCAACATCCCCACTCCCCCAACATTCCCCTCCCCCTCATGGTCCCTTTTCTGTGCCAAGATCAATAACTCTTAACATCTTACTTATTTTATTACTGCTTTTGGTTTTCTGGGGCTGATTGAGAGTTTCTCAGAGGAAATCTTTGGTTTTGTTTAAGTGTCCGTGACATTTAATCATGATTTTCCTTGCAGTTTAATTCCGGCCAGTCAATCAGCTAATCCACCTCGATTGATTCGCTGCTCTCGCCGCTGATGGGCTTGCACTCGTTGGGCATCCGCTGGTGTCTGCTGAGCTGGGTGGCCTGCGTGAAGCTCCTGTCGCACCTCTCGCACCTGAACACACAACACAAAACGACTCAGAGAGGCCAGCCGTACATGCCACCTCATCACTCGGCATCCTAATGGCAACTGACACTCCAAAGTGGCTGGGAATCTGACTGGGCCAGAGGGCTGTAATTGGAGCCTAGTCCTCTGGCCTTGATGCCGATGATGGGCGAAGGCCCCAATGCCTCCCAACATTGGGCCCTGTCAATAATCTCAGAGGAGGGGCCCCCCTCAAGGGGCCTGTCTAGATAAGGCACGCATCATTGTCACATCCAGTAGATAGAGAACAAAAAGAGATTTTCGGTAGGCCGGCTATCAAAGAGAGCCTCTCCTGAAGTATTGTGCTTAGCAGCCCAGAAAGAAGGGACCGTGTGCAATGTAGGGGGCTGGGTGCTGCTAATGCACTTGGCTAGGGGGCTTGGTGTCTAGAGTAGTAATTATGTAAGGACAGCTTCTTATAGCATTCTGTTCTACTAACTGTATCGAATCATTAGTTACATCATAGCAATTCGTGAGAATCACCCCTTTCAGTAAACTAGATCCTTCTACTATCAAGTTTTCCAGATTATGTGACAAAGATGCACCCGTTTCTGTCAATCTGCTAACAGTAAAAAGCTGTGGATATGCGGTAATGTCCTCTTAGTTTTACTGAATTTGCTGTTTGTGCCTAAGGTAAAAGTAGAGCCAGTGAAAGGGCCAAAGTTGCAGACTACACGGAATTCGTTTAGTGACGTTTTGCAGTAGAAAACACGTGAGCATTCCTGACTAACAGAAAATGCCAGCTTTAATCTATCAAGCATATCAGCTCAATGAAAATAACTCAGCCCCTATTGATTAGCTAAAGATTACTGTGGTGTATTCATTAATGTCTTTGTGTGCCTCTTCCTCTCTGGAGCATTTGAAGTGCTGATGACACATTTGTGTATCACTGATTGCTTATTAGAAAGCTGATTCGTTACTTGATTGGTCGGCCTCAAATCAGTCACCTTTTCACACCACTGTCCCTGGCTACATGGTGACAATCTGGTGGGATTTATTATCTACATTGATGAGAGGACAGTAGCTGCTGTAAATTACATTTCATCCCAGTTTCATCCCATTTTCAAGCTTGCGAAAAACTATGGATCATATACAGATCATATACAGATAACTGCCAAAAATAAAGTAAACACTTGAGTAAATGAGGGATAAAAAGTATATTGAATGCAGGTGCTTCCACACAGGTGGTTCCTGAGTTAATTAAGCAATTAACATCCCATCATGCTTCAGGTCATGTATAAAAATGCCAATTTTTTGGGCTACCATTGCTAGAAGAGATCTCGGTGACTTTGAACATAGGGGGTTTAAAGTGTGTGTGTGTGTGAGAGAGCGTGAGTGTGCGTGAGTGTGCGTGTCAGTCACCAGATCTCAACTCAATTGAACACTTATGGGAGATTCTGGAGACAGTGCTTTCCACCAACATCAACAAAAACATTTTGTGGAAGAATGGTGTTGCATCCCTCCAATAGAGTTCCAGACACTTGTAGAATCTATGCAAAGGCGCATTAAAGCTGTTCTGGTGACTCGTGTTGGCCCAACACCCTATTAAGACACTATGTTGGTGTTTCCGTTATTTTGTCAGTTACCTGTATCTATAAGATGAAAATTCCATATAGATGGATACGCTCAAATAATGTTAATATTGTTGTCCTGGCAATCATAGAAATGTTGATACTTATATCAAGCAGTCCTACTGTACTCACTGGTAGAAATGGTTCTTACTTTGTTATTGTGTAAGAGCGGAATACAGTATGAAATCATGACATACTTATCTCACTTCATTTAATAGAGTTAATTGCACAGTAATAATGCATTTACAATGTCTTATTATAGGACCGGGTAATATAATATGTGACTGTATTAAAGCTAATGTTGGCACAACAGGGTGTGCTTTACAGTGAACGTTCCAACAGCGTTTGTTTATGATGTTGAGTCAACAAGGTCACATGCATATAACGTCCATTAGATTAACAGAAATCAATTAGCCTGTGTGAGCCTTTAACTTGCTCAACTAATTACATACATCTCCAACAGCATCAATCAGACTGGCAGAGATATGGGGAAGCATCTGGCATGGCAGAGCCCAGTTAAAACAGAACATTTTTCATGAATGTCCCTGAAGGTTCTCCTTTGGTTATTTGAAAAAATAACCTTCTTACAACATCCAGGAAACGTCCCCCCCCCCCCACCCGCCCAAAACCAAAATGGGTTAGCTGGGAAGGATTTCGCTATGTGGACTATGGCAGAACAATAGCTATGCTTTGTGATATATACTACTGGTCACAAGTTTTACAACATCTACTCATTCAAGGGTTTTTCTTTATTTTTTACTGTTTTCTACATTGTAGAATAATAGTGAATATATCAAACTATGTAATTACACACATGGAATCATGTAGTAACTGAAAAAGTGTTAAACAAATCAAAATACATTTTATATTCTTCAAAATAGCCACCCTTTCCCTTAATGACTGCTTTACACACTCTTGGCATTCTCTCAACCAGATTGATGAGGAATGATTTTCTATCAGTCTTGAAAGAGTTCCCACATATGCTGAGCATTTGTTGGCTGCTTTCCTCCACTCTGTGGTCCGACTCATCCCAAACCATCTCAATTTGGTTGGGTGGTTGGGAGATTGTGGAGGCCAAGTCAAGTGATGCATCTCTCCCCTTCTTGGTGAAATAGCCCTTACACAGCCCGGAGATGGGTCAGGCTGTGTAAGGTGTTGGGTCAATGACCCAACTGTGCTGTCCTGTTGAAAAACAAATGATAAACCCACTAAGCCCATACCAGATGGTTTGCGTATCGCTGCAGAATGATGTGGCAGCCATGCTGGCTAAGTGTGCCTTGAATTCTAAATGAATCACAGACTGTGTCACCAGCAAAGCACCCTGACACCATAACACCTCCATGTTTTACGGTGGGAAATACATATGTAGAGATCATCCGTTCACCCACACCGCATCTCACAAAGACACAGAGGTTGTAACCAAAAATCTCAAATTTGGACTCCAGGCCAAAGGACAAATTTCCACTGGTTTAATGTCCATTGTTCATGTTTCTTGTGCCAAGCAAATCTCTTATTATTATTGGTGTCCTTTAGTAGTGGTTTCTTTGCAGCAATTCGACCATGGAGGCCTGATTCACACAGTCTCCTCTGAACAGTTCATGTTGAGATGTGTATGTTACTTGAACTCTGTGAAGCTTTTATTTGGGCTGCAATTTCTGAGGATGTTAACTCTAATAAATGTACCCTCTGCAGCAGGGGTAACTCTGGGTCTTCCATTCCTGTGGCGGTCCTCATGTGAGCCAGTTTCATCATAGTGCTTTATGGTTTTTGCGACTGCACTTGAAGAAACTTTCAAAGTTCAAGGCTCCTACCTTGTCACAACACAACTGATTGGCTCAAACACATTAAGAAGGAAAGAAATTCCACAAATTAACTTTTAAGAAGGCACACCTATTAATTGAAATGCATTCCATGTGACTACCTCATGACGCTGGTTGAGAGAATTCCAAGCGTGTGCAAAGCTGTCATCAAGGCAAAGGGTGGCTATTTGAAGAATTTGAAGAATTTGATTTGTTTAACAATTCTTTGGTTACTGCAAGATTCCATATGTGTTATTTCATAGTTTTGATGTCTCCACTATTACTCTACAATGTAGTATATAGTAAAAATAAAGAAAACCCTTGAATGAGTAGGTGTTCTAAAACTTTTGACCGGTAATATATGTGCTGTAGCAGAGATGAGGCTTCCACTTTCAAATACAGCCTTCCCACTGAGATACACTCAAAAAAAGGTGAGCAAATATTTCAATTTGCAGTGTAGTTGAAGTGATTGTACCATGTAGGCATTGTGAAACCTTTGGCCTCATCTAATAAGTGTCTTCTGGCCCTGTGTGTGTGCTAACCTTAAGTGTATATCAGTATTCAACTATCACAGGCCTTTTCAGACACAATGGGCAATGGTGGGGGCGACAATAGGAGTAGACAGTGTGCCATAAACATTAATTGTGCTTTCTGTAATGGTGTCATTGGAGGAAGCAATGGTACTCACTGTTACTTACTTGAATGGCTTCTCCCCAGTGTGTGTCCGGATGTGGTTGTTGAGGGTGGTGGCTCCTGCAAATGCCCGGCCACAGTAGCCACACTTGAAGGGCCGGTCGCTGGAGTGAGTGACGACATGGTTGCGCAGCTCCGACGGCTGGGAGAAGGACTGGGAGCAGTGTCCACACTGGTAAGGTCTGCAGACACACACACAGAGGGGTAGAGGAGGACACCAAGCTCCCGTTACCATGGCAGCATGACCCTAATCAACCATGTGGCCCCAGTCCATGACTCGGGCCATCTATCAATATGTGCACAACATACTGGAAACATTAGGTATAGTTGGGTTTTTCTGTTTCCTTCTGTCTGTTGTTCCTATCTGCATGTAGAGCTCTAATGATCTTTGCTAATTCTCACAGTGATCCCAATGAATAAGTGGGACATGATAACAAATCACACATTTATTGACAGAGGCCACAAAGAAATGCTCTTACAGGAGTAATTAGACTAATTGACTATTCAACTGTGCCATCAATCACATGATTCCTTCAGAGAGAAGACAAACCTTCCAGGGCAAAGTTATTACTCCCTTTACCAAATGACAATGATTGCATCAATTAGATGGTGTGATTTTAGACAGCCTAGAGTTTAACCGCACATGATAACACCAGAAGATAACAGTGTGCAGATGTTAGGAACAATGTTCTTTATTTTGTTGTTAAATGGGCAATAAAAACCATGCATATTCTGTGAATCTGAAGCCATAGCTAGCGGTATTATGTGGAGGAAAAGTGAAAGTAATTAGAGCAAAATAGTGTAATATAATGGAAAAATTCTCACTTGCAGTTTTCCACATAAAGCTGCAATTCCATGGGGGTTCTATTCATTTATCAGCCCTATTCTATAAAGTATGCCTCAGTGACTTAGACCACAATTTATTTTGAGGTTTTTCTATGAGAAGGTGCATTGATTGTGAATACTTTAATGTGATTAATGTGTGGATATAATTTATTAGGGCCACGCCGTGTGATTAATGTCAGGTTATTGTTTATTACAGCAGTGAGCCTGGGAGAGCCCCACAGATAAACACCTCCATCACCAACACAACACAGGGAGCCTCTGCAGGGCCACGCACGCAGGCACATACGCACAATAACGAAGGAAAAAAAAATACTTGTACACAAATACTTGTATGAAAGTAATTGTTCAGGTTTCTAATAGATTAACAGGTCACCGACGGCTTGATATTCAATTAATTGCTTATGTAAATAATGACAAATCTGTTGATAATGTGTCTATAATCTAAAGTCTTTATAATAACGATGCGAGATTATTTGGAATAATTTGGATCAAATGATTTGCTTCTTGGGATCTGTTTTTGTGCTATCAATTTCTTGATAGAGACATATATATTATTTCAAAATAATACAGGACTATGTAAAAATCTTTGTCGGCTCAGCAACTAACAGTTATTCTCCACTGAGACAACTTACATTTATAAGAGGAAACCCCTTTGGCATTGCAGCTATATGTCTTGGTTTTGAACAATACATATATCAATGGTTTAGAAAATCACTCCACAGAAAATATCTACACTACACTACACACACACACACACACACACACACGGTCTTAGTTTCCATGTTATTGATCAATCTATTACATTCTAGTGTTGAGATAATGGCCCTCGTCAACCAATCATGGTAATCAAATGAGCAGGGAACAAAACAAAGACCTCATAAAGGTTGTATTGTATTCTATTGTGTTATTCCACTAGTTGAAATCTTATTGGGTTTATGAGTGAAGGATAGGATTTAGATGATTTTTCAAAGTCTAACCATTATGTTGTGCCAACTGTTCCAAAACATGACCCAATGGAAAAAGTAGCATCTTACTGTTTGCATTGAAAAGATTAGTGAGTTCAGCATAATTGCAATGATTCAAGTGACTCGTATATCCCTTGTTATCAACAAACAGACAAACCGGAACGAAACAACATCTGTAGGGCTCTTCTGAGCTTAAAAGGTGTGGGGTGAAGTTGCCTTTAGATGCTGATCTTGGGTCAGTGTAGCATTTCCCCCACTAATGGTTAGGATTAGGGAAGAGGGAACTGATCCTAGATCGGAACCTTGGGGATACTTCACCTCGGAGCCCTCTGAGAGTAGTGGTGGTGGGGACTATTTGACAAATAATATATCTCAATGACAGCAAGGATTCACAAAGTGTCTCAGAGTAGATGTGCTGATCTAGGATCAGTTTTTCTGTCTAGATGATAGTTAATATCATTACATGGACAGGGCGGACCTGTTAACAGATCAGCAGTTCTACTCTGAGACGCTTTGTGAATACGGCCCTGGTCATCATCTGGTGGGATGAAACTACGTTTCTGCACTATATTGATATATATATTTTTAGCTATCCCACACTCCAGGTCAGTAGGGGAGAACAGGTTGGATGTCACACTTTTGGCCTGGGTGGCTACTTGGAAGAATCTCAAATATAAAATAGATTTTGATTTGTTTAACACTTTTTGGTTACTATATGATTCCATGTGTGTTATTTCATAGTTTTGATGTCTTCACTATTCTATAATGTAGTAAAATAAAGAAAACCCCTTGAATGGTGTGTCCAAACTTTTGAACGTTACTGTATGAAAAACACAAATTCCCCTCACCTGAACGTCTTGTCATACTAACATGAATAAACCAGGTGGATGAGTTTTTTTCCAAAGAACTCACACGCTATCCTTAAAATGATTACACAGCGCCATTTCGATTGGGAGTAATAAGCACTGTGACAACCAGCCCCGGTCTCTCTTTAGGGATGGAACGTCATTTACATAATTTATACCTGGAGGAAAATAGGGAAGGGTCATGCTTTTTCAATTTCAGTCAAGGGTCCGGGTTTAGTATTTTTTTTTAAAGTCTAGTCCAGGGATGGTCATGTAATTGATAAAATGTCTACATTTCTCAGTGTTTTAGAATTAGTTTCTTATTAGGCTACATATCGATGTGTGCCCGATGCCACCCCTAATTTCTGATTCTCCTCTGGGCGGGCAATATCAAGTACACCTATAGGTTATTTACTGTGGTCTCAATCAAATGATCCATAGAATATAGGCTACTAAGTGCAGACTGGCCTATAGCCTATGTTCTGTTCAGTGTGAGAAGGAGAGCACGAAGATGAGGATTACTGGAGGTCAACTTGGATAGCTTGCTACTACTATAATACATTTTTATTAAAAACAACATGTTTTTTGCCCATGATGTAGACCTATATCCATAGGTTTGTCGGTCAATTCCTCCACCCACCATGCACTCTTTAAATATCCTACATCCATGTCAGTGAAGGGCTATTAAGTTCAAACCAAGACTCAAATTGAGGGCGTATGAGAGGGTATGCCATAGGCCTACTTTTTATTGAAGAAAATGGCAAAAGCTGCAGATTGAGGAAAATAAAATGGATCTGATTATATAAAGTTATCTACAACAGCACTTTGGTCCGCAATGCTTTATGCCCGCGAAAGACGTGACTCCGATGCATATGGGGATATCATTGTTTCATTTCTTTGACATTCAGAGGTTGAGCTACAACCTATAGCCTAGGAGACAATTTTCTTCTTCTAATTATGTCAGATTCAGACAAGATGTTTAAACCCAGACAGCTTTTAGGGAAACACTTGTGACCTTCTCTTGTTGAGTTAAGTCACAGAAGAAGAGTAGCCTGCAGTTAAAGCTTACATTTTTCTGCTTTGGTAGGCCTACTCTGTCTGGGGTGGAAAGGTAGGACTACTCTGTCTGGGGTGGAAAGGTAGGACTACTCTGTCTGGGGTGGAAAGGTAGGCCTACTCTGTCTGGGGTGGAAAGGTAGGCCTACTCTGTCTGGGGTGGAAAGGTAGGTCACTGTCTGGGGTGGAAAGGTAGGCTCTGTCTGGGGTGGAAAGGTAGGTCTAGGCCTACTCTGTCTGGGGTGGAAAGGTAGGCCTACTCTGTCTGGGGTGGAAAGGTAGGCCTACTCTGTCTGGGGTGGAAAGGTAGGCCTACTCTGTCTGGGGTGGAAAGGTAGGCCTACTCTGTCTGGGGTGGAAAGGTAGGCCTACACTGTCTGGGGTGGAAAGGTAGGCCTACACTGTCTGGGGTGGAAAGGTAGGCCTACTCTGTCTGGGGTGGAAAGGTAGGCCTACTCTGTCTGGGGTGGAATGGTAGGCCTACTCTGTCTGGGGTGGAATGGTAGGCCTACTCTGTCTGGGGTAGAAAGGTAGGCCTACTCTGTCTGGGGTAGAAAGGTAGGCCTACTCTGTCTGGGGTAGAAAGGTAGGCCTACTCTGTCTGGGGTAGAAAGGTAGGCCTACTCTGTCTGGGGTGGAAAGGTAGACCTAACCCTTGGAAGTACCATGCTCAGATTCCTAATGATATCTCAGATTAAATCATTTGTAAACAGGGACAGTTTCATTGCAAACAAGTCACACTGATTTTGCATCGGAGAAATAGGATAAGATGAACACAGGCCTATCATCTCTGTCCATTCTTAACCTGTAATTTTGGTAATTTTGGTGGTATTAAAAAAGGTTCTACTAATATGTCAAATAATTGCATGACCTGTTTATAAAAAATAAAAAAAATCTCTAACCTGCAAATACAATGATCGATTCATGCAATGCTTAAAGGAGATATTTTCACCTCTACTCTTGTCCACGCTTGTCTGCGAACCCACAACCTTCTGGCCCATAGTGCACAGGGCTATCAAAATTCCTGCGTTGCCCTGTAATGCTTACAGGACAAAGAACAGTGTTAAAACTGCATATCTAAAGCTCTGGTCTGTCCAAGAAGTTAGGGTAAACAGTAAACATGTTCTCTGTCATCCACTTTGTTTTAATTATTATTTGGGGTATAGGGACTTGTTTTTTTTCAGCCGTTCAGGGATAATTTAGGTAAAATATATTTTGCTGAATGGAGGGCCATCCATTTTCATTTCAGAAAGGTCCGATTTTCTTCATGTAACCCTTATTATAAATAATGTTACCTTACTGGTTAGGGTTGAATAAAGATGCTATTTAAAGTTATTTTGCTTTCAAGTAATTGTATGATTATTACAATTCAATTAATTGAGTTTTACAATTCAGGAGATGTTACATTTATGCATAAATAAATATAATATTTTGTCTTACAATCTTGTTACTCCCAGCTAGTGGTAGACATGATCTAAATCTACAACTAAGGGTGCTTCACAAATGGCACCATATTCCCTATACTGTACAGTGCACTACTTTTGATCAGAGCCCAAAAGGGTCCCATTTGGGCCGCATCCACTATCTACATAGCCTACATACTATATATCAATGCTCTTGATTTTCTATTGCAATCCTTAGCCCTCAAACCAGTAGAGCATCTGTGGTTTTAGACTCAAGAGTTATCAACAAAATAACTGAATAATCTTATGTGTCAACAAAGTCAGGAGTGTACACATACGTAGTACTAATATAATGTAAGCCATTTAGTGGACACTTTTATCCAAAGCGACTTACAACAGTGAATGAATACATTTTTATATGGGTGGCCCAGCAGGAATCGAACCCATGATCCAGGCATTGCTAGCTCAATGCCCTACCAACTGAGTAACACAGAACCACACTAGAATATCAAGTGCTCATTGCTGATTAGAGTATTGAAACGTTATTTACTGAGGTAGAGGCCCTTCTGTGCTACACACCACCACTTCTTTCCCATTTGAAACTCTCAGTAGGGCGATCCCTGGCCTTTTCGCCCTAAGAACAGAAAAAACAAAGCCTGAGCAGTAACCACCCTATCGTTCATTGGAAATGCAGAAGAACAAACATAATATCCTTCAAAATGAATGCTCATAGTTACTGCACACCTTAATTGGGTAAGTGATAGACTATCCTCAAATGCTTCATTACTTAAAGGAATACTGTACAGTATTGTATTGTTCTGTTAGATATTCAATATTAATAAATACTATTGATACATACTGAAGGCTGAATACTAAATTAAAGGATAAGTAGCAAAGTAAACAGAAACACATCAGGCTTTGTTCCTTGATCTACTATATTATCATAAAGATACTGTATTTCTTTAAAATTGAGGGAAACAGTCCAAGTGACTAAAAAAAAAATAGGAAAAACTTATCGGGCACTCCTTTGTAGGATCTCAGCTAAACAGGTAAGCAAAATGATTTTTCTAGTGCTGATATACTACAGCAATTCATCTTTCTCCCAAATGTACATATAAACTAAACATCAATAAATATGTATAAGCCAAAACCCATAAACCACAGCCGAGAACATTTTAAACAGATGCATTGGGTAATTTACTGGGTGCAAAGGCTGTGCATCCAAATATCAACAGATCCAGATTCCCTTGTTCAGCTAAATTTTATCTGCACCCCAGGGTCATAAAGTTGAGTATTGACAAACGCTCATATTGACTTCAACTCCTGGGTATCCAGGCAACATTTTTCTTCTGTATGAATATTAGTTTATTGAATAAGTGGCATCTGTTTTCCTCCGCATCACAGTTAGGGTAGGTATTTCTTTGTGACAGCTGCAACTGATTTATAGGTTTGTATGCTCTGAAGAAAAATTGTGCTAAGCAAAAATGTCCAATACACCCCCCCCCCCCCGCCACTGTATTTAATTAAGTTGGGAGATGTTACACACTGGATTTGAACCCTGAAACCACTGTGAGAGAGAAAGACCACATGTATTGGCATGCAAATTACTGATAGGAACAATGAATTGTATCTGATACAGCATAGGGGAGACTCAGAGGTTGGTTGTCACAGTGCTAATTACTCCCAATTTTAAGGTTCAAATGTGTGAATTATTTGAAATAACTCATCCACCTGGTCAATTCATGTCAGCATGACAAAACATTGAGGTGAGGGGAATTAGAGTTTTTCATAGGTGAAAGTAAAAAATTTATATTGGTATTTTCTTTGTAAATGTTTTAATTTTGGTAACATCTATGATACCGAGGTCAAGCCATGTGGTAACTACCATTTGAATTAGCATTGGGGGGCCTCCCAAGTGGCGCAGCGGTCTAAGGCATCACTACAGACCTGGGTTTGATCCCAGGCTGTGTCGCAGCCGGCCGCGACTGGGAGACCCATGGGCGGTGCACAATTGGCCCAGCGCCGTCCGGGTTAGGGGAGGGTTTTGCAGGCCAGAATGTCCTTGTCCCATCGCGCTCTAGCGACTCCTGTGGCAGGCCGGGCACATACGCGCTGACATGGTCGCCAGTTGGACAGTTTTCCTCTGACATTGGTGCGGCTGGCTTCCGGGTTAAGCGAGCAGTGTGTCAAGAAGCAGTGCAGCTTGGCAGGGTTGTGTTTCGGAGGATGCATAGATCTCGACCTTCGCCTCTCCCGAATCCGTACGGGAGTTGTAGTAATGGGACAAGACTGTAACTACCAATTAGATATAACGAAAATGGGTAGAAAAAAGGGTACATTTAAAAAATATATATATATATATATATATATATATATATATATATATATATATATATATATATATATATATTATATATTTTTAGGGGTCTGGACTGGACAAGATCTGTACCAATCATATATGTCTATGTTTCACAGGTTTGGACATCACAGTAGAATTCAGCACAATACAGTGAATTATACTGTACTCCAGTGTTCTCCACTGTACTAAACTCTACTACACTGATCTATACTGTTTTACAAGACCCCTTTTCCATCTGTTTGACCAGAAATCAAAGCCTGCTTATTCCACATTTTTGGGGGATGGAAAATTGTTAAAAAAACTACAGTCGAAGTCAGACGTTTACATAAACTTAGGTTGGAGTCATTAAAACTCGTATTCAACCACTTCACAAATTTCTTGTTAACAAACTATAGTTTTGGCAAGTCGGTTAGGGCATCTACTTTGTGCATGACACAAGTAATTTTTCCAACAATTGTTTACAGACAGATTATTTCACTTATAATTCACTGCATCACAATTCCAGTGGGTCAGAAATTTACATATACTAAGTTGACTGTGCCGGAAAATTCCAGAAAATCATGTCATGCTTTAGAAGCTTCTGATAGGCTAATTGACATAATTTGAGTCAATTGGAGGTGTACCTGTGGATGTATTTCAAGGCCTACCTTTAACCTCAGTGCCTCTTTGCTTGAAAAAAATCTAAAATAAATTAGCCAAGAATCGTAGAAAAAAGATTGGAGACCTCCATAAGTCTGGTTCATCCTTGGGAGCAATTTCCAAATGCCTGAAGGTACCACGTCCATCTGTACAAACAATAGCATGCAAGTATAAACACCATGGGACCACGCAGCCATCATACCGCTCAGAAAGGAGACGCGTTCTGTCTCATAGAGATGAATATACCTTGGTGCAAAAAGTGCAAATCAATCCCAGAACAACAGCAAAGGACCTTGTGAAGATGCTGGATGAAACAGGTACAAAAATATCTATATCCACAGTAAAACAAATCCAATATTGACATAACCTGAAAGGCTGCTCAGAAAGGAAGAAGCCACTGCTCCAAAACCGGCATAAAAACGCCAGACTATGGTTTGCAACTGCACATGGAGACAAAGATCGTACTTTTTGTAGAAATGGTCTGATGAAACAAAAATAGAACTGTTTGGCCATAATGACCATCAATATGTTTGGGGGAAAAGGGGAGGCTTGCAAGCCCAAGAACACCATCCCAACCGTGAAGCACGGGGTGGCACCATCATGTTGTGGGGGTGCTTTGCTGCAGGAGGGACTGGTACACTTCACAAAATAGATGGCATAATGAGGCAGGAAAATGATGTGGATATATTGAGGCAACATCTCAAGACATCAGTCAGGAAGTTAAAGCTTGGTCACAAATGGGTCTTCCAAATGGACAATTACCCCAAGCATACTTCCAAAGTTGTGGCAAAATGGCTTAAGGATAACAAAGTCAAGGTATTGGAGTGGCCATCACAAAGCCATGACCTCAATCCTATAGAAAAATTGTGGGCAGAACTGAAAATGCATGTGTGAGCAATGAGGCCTATAAACCTGACTCAGTTACACCAGCTCTGTCAGGAGGAATGGGCCAAAATTCACCCAACTTATTGTAGGAAGCTTGTGGAAGGCTACCTGAAACGTTTGACCCAAGTTAAACAATTTAAAGGCAATGCTACCAAATACTAATTGAGCGCATGTAAACTTCTGACCCACTGGGAATGTGATGAAAGAATTAAAAGCTGAAATAAATCAATCTCTCTACTATTATTCAGACATTTAACATTGTTAAAATAAAGTGGTGATCCTAACTGACCTAAGAGGGAATTTCTACTAGGATTAAATGCCAGGAATGGTGATAAACTGAGTTTAAATGTATTTGGCTATGGTGTATGTAAATTTCCAACTGTATGTATGCCTTCATTTCTCAAAAATATAGCCCAGACTATTTATTAGCTTTCATTTGACATGAAATTTGATTTGCTCCTATGTTAGTGTTCATTGGGCCTTTCATGTCAAATCAAACCAAATGTTATTTGTCACATGCGCCGAATACAACAGGTGTAGACCTTACAGTGAAATTATTACTTACATGCCCTTAACCAACAAAGTAGTTTTAAGAAAAAAAGTAAGAGATAAGAAAAACAAATAATTAAAGAACAGCAGTAAATAACAATAGTGGGACTATATACAGGGGGTACCGGTTCAGAGTCAATGTGCGGGGGGCACAGGTGTTGAAGTAATTATGTACATGCAGGTAGGGTTATTAAAGTGGCTATGCATAGATGATAACAGAGAGTAGCAGCAGCGTGGGGGGTGGGTGCAAATAGTCTGAGTAGCCATTCAGGAGTCTCATGGCTTGGGGTAGAAGCTGTTTAGAAGCCAATGCAATCATATTGTTCAGGGACATTGCCATGACCAGTATACAGTAAAAATCACAAGCTCTTTTGTGTTTGTGCTATAAAGAGCTCCCTTCATTGCCTCCCTCTTCCACACATATTGTCTGTCACACACCCACACATACATGTGCAACCACATGCATGCACACAGAAATGTACTCAAAATGGCACGTTATTTACGAGGCATAAAATGCTGAATTGTGTTCGAAATAACATTTTATCAAAGAAAGGCTATTTATAAGACTGTATGCTATATTGCTTCACTTCCTGTTACAAAAGGAATAAGCTACTAGCAACCCCATACTGTGTGACAACCAACCCCACGATGGGGCTGGTTGTCACAAGTGGACCGTGTGTTTGATGGCTTTTAATGGCATGTTGGAATAAGATGTGAGGATAAAAAGGGTCCCCATTTCAACCCCAGACCTTGGTCTTTCTACTAATATTGAAGAGAGTCTTGTAAGATATACTGGTGCTGAGAAATACACTAGAGTAAAACGTGTGACAACCAACCCCATTCATCACTACACTATATACAATAGCATGGCAAGTGTTTGTTTTTTCCCCCAATGAACCCCATGAAAACAGAACTTTCTGAAATTAAAAATAGACACAAAGCAAGAAGAACGCCTTGGGGCGGCAGTGTAGCCTAGTGGTTAGAGCATTGGACAAGTAACCCAAAGGTTGCAAGTTCAAATCCCCGAGCTGACAAGGTACAAAATCTGCCGTTCTGCCCCTGAACAGGCAGTTAACCCACTGTTCCTAGGCCTGGTTAACTGACTTGCCTGGTTAAATAAAGGTAAATAAAGGTAAAAAAAAAATGTTTGTAAGAGTCTGAGACTACTAGGATATATCAAGCATTATGATGATTTATTTTATGAGATGGCTCAAAGGCTGTTACCTTACCTGTCTGGGTTCTGTGTGCACACATGCATCTGGAGCAGGATGCGTTGCGTGAACGTCTTAAAGCACTGGCCGCACTTCCAGAGGTGCCAGTCACTGAACTCGGTGCTCAGCTGGCTGGTGGAGGTGGGGCTGGCTAGGACTCGCTGGTTCTTAGAGCTCATCTGGTTGAAGCCGGAGTCCGTGTGGCCACCTTTGTCCATCAGAGAGAAGCTTCTGGAGCAGGGTGAGTGAGGGAAGACCATGGAGCGCAGCAGGGCCACCGAGAAACCTTTGCCTGTTTTACTGAGCGGCTGCAGCGTCTCTTGTCTGCTCATGGCCTCCATAACTGTGGTTGGTACATTCACTAAAGGAGGAAAACAGTAGAAAGCATGGAACATACAGTCATGTAAACCACTATCAGCATGTGATGTGAGGATACAGCTAGTATGTTGTGCCTTAGCACCCTTATACAACTGGAATGGGGTAACATTTATTCTAATTCACAAGGTCAGAGTTTTAATATTGAAAATGAAGACATTGGAAAAATATTATGCTTTGAAGCTTATGCATCCTATTTGTATTATCACAAAACATTTATACTGAATAGATTTCCGTACATACATGTTTCCCTAGCTACAGTCAATAGAATACTGTCATCACAATTCATTAACTAATTTAATCTTTCTTCATTTCACTTCGGCTAAATGCAACAGGCTAAATGTATACTTATTTTATCTTGGTTCTGAGTTAGACTGTCATTGACTATCTTGTTGTTGTTTTTCTTACCATGTGGGTGAGTTCTTGTCATGACCAAAACATAACAACACAGATGAGATCTATTCTCTCTCAGCTACTGGATCACAGAAAAGAAAAGCTGCAGTCTTTGTGCATCCTAAGCATAAACAACTTGATGCAAGAAAGTTTCATTGTTGTTATAAGAAACATATGATGAATCTTCATCACTACACACTGATCTCTGACTGCATTCAAGAAGTCAGAGCCATAATAGCTCATGGGTGGACAAACCACATCCCACATTCTTTGTATTGCAACACGCTGTGTACATAAACACAGATTTACACAACTGTAACGTGATACATGTGGGAGTAGGGCTAGGCCTTTCTTATTTAATAAAACTTCAATTTTTCTGGGCATTGTTTTAATGTTAGATCTCGTTACGCTGTTCAGTATCGGGCTAAGGAAGTGTGATTGAAGCTAACTTGTGAAAATGTACATAAAAACAATTGTGAGGTGGTTCTGAAGTTGTGCATGTTGTAGAGGAGAGCATTGACTAGTTAAAGGGCAAATTCATAGTACTGAACCTCACCAATCCAGCAGCTTTCATTTGCTATCACATGCACACACTATTCCTTCATGTGGGTTGTATTAGGGGAAGAGGTCTATTTCTGTGTAACCAGGCTTCAGTGTCTGTAATGGGTAGATTCTCCTTTAAGAGAGCTATACTAAGATATATTGATTCATGCAGGGTATGCTGATTTGCAAGGAGTTCACAGCACTCTCCCTTCTCGACCTCTCCATTGTTTGCCACGTTTTAAGGCTGCAATACTGCATCTATCAAATTATACTATACACTTTTAAAACAGTTTATATGAAAAGGCACTTGTCTAAACAGGACTCCAACTAGACTGAAGTAATAAAATGTCGAACATGTAAACAGTGAACTGTCAGGCCCTGTCGGTTGTCCAAGACCTCCAGTGGCCAGTGAGTTCCAAAGAAACCAGACAGAGCAGTATGGGGCAAAATGCTGGTTAAGACAGAAAATAGTCATTCATTTTCCCAAATGCTCCTACAAAGACTGTTAACAGACAATCCCTCAAAAATGTCTGGGGGAGATAAATACTATTGTTTCAATAAACCTAACCGATTGTCTCTTATATGAGAGAACAGCTTAGAAAATAGAAAATTGTGATACGTAACTAACGGGTACTGTCTGTTGAAAATCAACATTGAGTCATTGGTTTATTTCGCCACAATATGACAAAATAATTTTTCATCCTGTTTGCACTGGCAAGGTTTGTTTGGTTCAGCCATATAAATCAGGCTTAAGTAAATTTAAGGGTCCACTATTTGCATCAGTTTTTGTGGCTTGGCATAGCTATGCCCAGTCAAATGCTTTTTGTCTTTAATAAAATTACACACTAAAATCCAAAGTAAATAATAGCATTTTCATTAACCTACTACTTTTTGGACAGTAGTCCTTTTGTAAATATGCTTTGTTGGGTTATGTTAGGCACCAGATTTTTTATGTCTGTCATTGAGTCCTATTCATGACAATGTTGTGTACTATATCATTCTAGTATTCTTACATGGAAATTCTAGATATCTTTATAGGAGTCATACTATATTTGGATATATTTTTTAAATTGTTTAAATCAGTACATGCTGATGGCTGTATGTGGATCATATCCCTGTTGAATGTTCAGATGAAATAGGGACAACAACAACAACTGCACACCAACCCAATGGCCCAGCACCGAGTAATGTACTGTATACTGTATGTATGTTTTTGTCTTATTTCCTGCATATGTTAATTGGGACAGAAGAATGAAACAAATTAGTTGAATATAGAAAAACAGGAGAGAGAGATGACTAGAAGAGATGAGAAAGGAGAAAGAGATGCTTACAGTTTTCATCCTGTGCAATGCACTGTAGAGGGATGCCAAAGAAGGAGGTGTAGCTGTCATTGTACCAGACCAGGAGTTCTGTTCCTCTTGGAATGTCCATACATGCCCGGTAGAATATACATGATCTGTGCAGTAGAGAAAACAATGCTGTCAATTCATCGACCCACTTGGCACAAACTGGTTGTTTCAATGTAATTTGTCAACGTATTGTGACGTGGAATCGACATGGAAAATACATTGGATTTGAAAAACAGTTGTTTTGAGGGTGACGTTTCAACCACAGAATTATGCCATCATGGTAACCAATTTTCAACATAGATAAAGCTTGTATAAAATATGTTGAATATGTACCTTTGAAACAATATCAGATTTTCTACATTATAGGCACTATCAGTAAAAAAACAATAGGCTGGGAAGCACCTCCTACTGGAGACATGATCTATCTACAACTAATCCATCCATGGTATTAACCAAGCCCAGGACTGCTTCGTTTTGATATTTGTCACTGACGACTACCAATGTGCTATCATGAGAATGAATAATTAAATAGATTCACTGTTGCTATCAAAGTCATTCCAAAGGAGGTTCAATAGAGCAAATGAAATGTAACCATACTTTAAAAGTCATTATCTAATAGGCCAATATAGCATTTGCGAAATCAACAGCTATTGTTTCAATTCAACCCAGGGTTCAACAATTAAAAACAAATTCAAATGTAATCTTCAAGTTAATAATTAATATGCTGGATTTACATCTCCATCTTAACCAGAAATGTAAGTTAAAGAATAGGACTTCATCAAAAACGTGTTCCTGCATTTACAGGGACTTAATTCATGGTAAACACTGCATATGTCTTTTCAATCGAAAAATTACCTTTACATTTCAAGCGAGCTATAGCGCTGAACTTTGGCTATACGGATTGAATTGAGCCCTAAACCAAAAATCTGACATTGTTTCTCCATTAGAATTTGTGCTTTTAGATGTTTGAAAGCATAGAGATAACACTTTGAGAATTCAACAAACTTCTGTATTTTTGAGTGGGTGAATAAAGGTTGAAATCTCATTGATCAACGTCTCAACCAAATATTACCCAAATTTTGATGTTGAAATGTGGTGTGCCCAGTGTGTATGTGTGAACTGCTCACAACACAATTTCATGTACAAACAATGTACGACAGTAAATGCAAACAAAAGCATTAGAGGCCCTCAGTATGCCTTTTGCTTTGTGTCTGACAGAATATATAATCACATCCAAGCATCACATCCAATTTCCTCTTTGGCGAGTTGAAAAACTCTGCATGTGACAGGCTGAGGTTTTACAAGAAGAAACATGGCAGCTGTGATGCAATGCTTATTTAATGAATCAGTTTCGAAATGAATAGGCATTATACTGTACATTTCCATGGCAGTGGGATATGCATTACTATGTCACTATCTTAAATATGCCCCCATGCTGACATTCCAGGATTTTGCTTCACTAGCAAATAACATATCCATATATTTTAAATAATTATGTAAAAAAAAAAACTATAAACATTTGACAGAAATGCTTCTTTGGTCTCGGCCTAGCTGCTGAAGCCTGTGAGTTTGTATTAATTCCTTCCACCACAACATAAATATGAAGCAAAGACAAGCCCATAAATCAAATACATCTTATAACCTGAGAAAAGCACAAGTATTCCATGTATTTTATACCCTTGTAATGTTCCGTCTCTCAGTTTGGCCTCACTTAACATAAACACTGGAGCACACAAATAAATGTACTGGGACTAAATGACTCAGTTGGCTGCTGACAGAGGGCTGTTTTCTAAGCGATAGGTGGTCTTGCACACTTTGAGGCGGGTGAAAGAGTGTAAATGTAAACCATTTCTTACAAGCCTGCTGTCACTTTCAAAACTTGTGCAAATCTCAGCTCAGTGGAGCACATCAAAGGCATTTTTTCAGTTTTGGATAATATTTCCCTTGCTGACATGTATTTAGTATTGTGGTTGGATGACTCATAAAGACAACGGCGGGACGTCCCAGTGCAGGCAAAGTGAAGCACATGCCAATGGACATTATTGTCAGAGCAAAAACAAAACAGCCATCCCAGGGTCAATCAATCACGAGCTGCTTTGAAGAGAATTCCATTTAGATATTGCAAATCATAACATAAGGAATTCAAACCAGCTGACTGCCTGTGGAGGACATCCCCACGTGGCTCAGAGGAGGGAAACAGGAGTGTCTGCATTAGGAGTACATGTATATGATGATGTGGAACTAAGTCTCAAAGGTTTTCACTAATCATAGCTCTCTCATAGTTTAGCTCTCTCATAGTTATGGACCAGGGCCTGTATTCATAAAGCATCTCAGAGTAGGTTCCCTCTGTCCATGGAATCCTATTTATTATGATCTAATAGGCTAAACTTATCCTAGATCAGCAATCCTACTCTAAAAAGCTTTATGGATATGGGCCTAGTTTGGTACAATCATGGGTCAAGATAGCAAAACTATTGGATCTAGTCCACAGATCATCGATATTAAGTTATTCTGCTTCATAGTCTTGGACTACACTACTGTTCAAAAGTTTGGGGTCACTTAGAAATGTCCTTGTTTTTGAAAGAAAAGCAAAAAAAATGTCAATTAAAATAACATAAAATTGATCAGAAATACAGTGTAGACATTGTTAATGTTGTAAAAGGCATTTTGTAGCTGGAAACGGCATATTTGTTTATGGAATATCTACATAGGCGTACAGAGGCGGATTTATCAGCAACCATCACTCCTGTGTTCCATTGGCACTTTGTGTTAGCAATCCAAGTTTATCATTTTAAAAGGCTAATTGATAAGAAAACCCTTTTGCAATTATGTTAGCACAGCTGAAAATTGTTGTGCTGGGATCGGTGTCCCTCCCATGGGACGGTTGAGCTAACGTAGGCTAATGTGATCAGCATGAGGTTGTAAGTAACAAGAACGTTTACCAGGACATAGACATATCAGATATTGGCAGAAAGATTAACAAGAATTTAAGCTAACTGCACTGTCCAATTACAGTAGCTTTTACAGTGAAAGAATACCATGCTATTGTTTGAGGAAAGTGCACAATTTTGAACATGAAATGTTATTAATAAACAAATGAGGCACATTTGGGCAGTCTTGTTACAACATGTTTTAGCAGAAATGTAAATTGTTCATTGGATCAGTCTAAAACTTTGCACATTCACTGCTTCCATCTCGTGGCCAAAATCTAAATTGCACCTAGCCTGGAATAACACATTATGGCCTTTCTCTTGCATTTCAAAGATGATGGGACTAAAAAAAATACAGAAGAATGGTTGGTTTTTGTCTTTGTATTATCTTTTACCAGATATATTGTGTTATATTTTGCTACATTCCTTTCACATTTCCACAATCATCAAAGTGTTTCCTTTCAAATGGTACCAAGAATATGCATATCCTTGCTTCAGGGCATGAGCTACAGGCAGTTAGATTTGGGTGTGTCATTTTAGGCTAAAACTGGGGGAAAAAAGGAGTGGATCCTTAAGAGACCAGAAACAAAGGACTTTCTTCTGAAACCCGTCAGTCTATTCTTGTTCTGAGAAATGAAGGCTATTCCATGTGAGAAATTGCCAAGAAACTGAAGATCTGGTACAACGCTGTGTACTACTCCCTTCACAGAACAGCGCAAACTGTCTCTAACCAGAATAGAAAGAGGAGTGGGAGGTGCACAACTGAGCAAGAGGACAAGTATATTAGAGTGTCTAGTTTGAGAAACAGACGCCTCACAGTCCTCAACTGGCAGCTTCATTAAATAGTATCCACAAAACACCAGTCTCAACGTCAACAGTGAAGAGGCAACTCCGGGATGCTGGCCTTCCAGGCTGTCGAGTGTCTGTGTTCTTTTGCCCATCTTAATCTTTTCTTTTTATCGGCCAGTCTGAGATATGTCTTTTTTCTTTGCAACTCTGCCTAGAGGGCCAGCATCCCAGAGTCACCTCTTCACTGTTGACATTGAGACTGGCCAACATTGGTGCTGTTGTAGGGTTTGATACATTTTTTTGTTAGGGCAAATCAAGACTGACATTTTTAAGTGGAAATTACAAACTTTAGGAGCCTTTTCAAACCTCAAATAGACTTCAAGCTTGAATTCCCTGCTGTGCAGGAAGATTCCTACAACATGATGATCAAATTAAGATATGGCATCTGTATGGTAAGCCTGCATAGACTGCAGCTGACAGTGTCAAAATTGCTGTGTGGATAATAATTTATGCCTGAATACATAGTGTTGATCACATGCTGTACTCGCAGTTGGGCCTACATGGTATGGAGTAATATTAATGTTAATACAATTTCTAAATGATTAAATTCCTGGTGGAAGTAACATGGTACTTTCCCACCCACATTCCATGCAGTCTTTACCTGTACTGGACCACCATCATGTTTTGCTCGCCACAGTGCCGTGCACAGCGAATGTATCTCATCCAGCTCGACTTGCTCGGCTCATTGCCGTCAATAAAGTGCTGTAACGTCCCTTCCTGGTCATAGATCTGGAAGGCAATGGGGGTTTATGTAGTTAGTCTTCCTACAGATACACAACAAGCATGATTCATTAAAGCACCCTTTAATTGTTATCTACACAACTTTCAAAAATGACACACAGGAATTAGGAATGTGATTGACTGCCAAGCTCCACATGTTGTTGTAAAATGAATACAGTGTACATGTGAGAGCATTGTATAAGTATAAACATGATTTGCCTGAGAGCAGGGCTCTCCAACCTTGTTCCTGGAGTGCTACTGTCTTGTAGATTCACTCCAACCCTAACCTAGCACACTGATTCAAATAGTTAACTCGTTGATAAGCTGAATCAGGTTAGTTACAACGGGGGTTGAAGTAAAAACCTACAGGAGGGTAACTCTCTAGGAACAGGGTTGGAGAGCCCTGCCCTAGAGTATCGTTCAAGTATGAAAATGATTTGCTCTAGGTTAACAGCATCTAAAGTTGATGATGTGAGTTAAAGCTGGAATCCTTAATGGTGAAACTGTCATGTCAGTTTGTGATATTACAACAACAAAGTTGCTGCAAACAACATTGCACATGTGATAGAACAACAGCATAAGTAATGAAATTTGTTTAACCTCCACCAATGCTTTGTAAAAAAATATATAATAACACCGGCCGTGAGGCCGACAGTGGCGCTTTTTCCGCTTATTGCGGATTCCATCTTTAAAAGGATGGCATACAATTTTGGTTTCAAATATTTGAGTGGCTTCCTTTCCTTCCTCTCTCTAGCCCCATTTATACCAGGTTCTAACATGCGTCTTTTGTCCTGACTGTGTCCACATCCTGATTGTGCCCACATTTCTAGACAGGTGTAGACGATGATCTGATTGTGATCCGATCTTTCTGCCCACCTCCGGAGGTAGTCGGGCACGCATTGTGTCTGGATATTTCACAAGTGTAGACATAGGGTAGCAGGGAGTCAAACTCAGTCCGTAGAGGGCCTAGTGTCTGCTGGTTTTTGGTTTTTCCTTTCAATTAAGACCAAGACAACCAGATGAGGGTAGTTCCTTACTAATCAGTGAGCTTAAT
Source organism: Oncorhynchus masou masou (assembly GCF_036934945.1). NCBI lineage: Eukaryota > Metazoa > Chordata > Actinopteri > Salmoniformes > Salmonidae > Oncorhynchus > Oncorhynchus masou. The sequence continues at coordinate 51,889,045 of NC_088212.1, forward strand.
TCATCAATTAAGTCCAAGGGAGGAGCAAAACCCACAGACACTTGGCCCTCTGTGGAATGAGTTTGACACATGGTTTAGAGCATTCGAATAACTGAGTTGACAAAGTGAAAAATCTGTCGATGTGCCCTTGTGCAAGGCACTTAACCCTAATTTGCTCCAGGGGTGCTATGGCTGACCCTGTAAAATAAAAAATAAAAAACATTTCACTACACTTACAGTATCCGGTGTGTGACAATAATAAAACATCTGGACAGTGAAACCATTTAAATCATCATCATGATCACTTCTAAAGTCATTGACAGGTGGTACCATTGACTTATGACATTGATATGTGTAAATTAATCCTATTTTTAAAGAATATCTGTCAAATAATCTGCATACAGTTAGGGACCAGGAAATTTGGTCACAATGTGGACACAGTGGATAGATAAGAGACACATTTTAATACCATGTGTAGATGCATATCTGAAAATATAGCCACAATTAGAATGTGGACAAGATCAGGACCAAGTATGCATTTTAGCACCGGGTATAAAACGAGGCTTCTCACTCTCGCTCTCTCACTCTCACTTAAAGCTCTGTTAACATATGTGCCCCCAATATCAGTCACTATATATCAACCAACCAATCTGAAATAGCCACACAATGAGAAAACAATATATATTTATTTGGCCATTTCATCATGTTCATGGCAAAAAAAGCTACTCATATTGGAAAAGCTGGTTGACTAATAAGTACAATGAAGTGAAAACATAGAGACATTAACCGTATCTAAGAAATATAATAATTTCTGAATAAAACATTTTAATTGTTTATTTTGGAAGATATTTTTGTCTGGGATAATCATGGTTAATAGTGATGTACAATGTCCTACTCTTCGAAATGTATAAAACTGCTTTATCCCTGTCGCAGTTCATTCAGTTTGCATCTAGGCAGTAAGGGGATTCAAGCCTTGTCACTGGCCACCAGCAAAATGGATGAGATTTCAAGAACCCCCTGACCCCATTGAATCTCTGACATCTAGTTTGTCGGCTGTGATTCCCCTTCCTTATGCCATTCCATTCTTATCCTTGTGGCTTTTCTGGTGAACCATCTCTGGCTTTGACAGCATGATAGAATACTTGAAGGGATAGTTCACCCAAATTACATATTGGCTTCCTTACCCTGTAAGCAATCTAGTTTCCTTGGCACTGTTTTAGCATTTTATATGAGCTTTTTTTGCACAACATGTCAAAATCATTCGAAAGTATGTCAAATTGATTGTGAACCTCAACAAAGTCACTTATCAATCATTTGAACATGATGCGCAAAAAAATGCTAATATCAGTCCAGGGACTTGAATGAGATTTGTGCCACAGATGCTAAAACGTTAGCATGTGGAAACAGTGCCCAGAAAAATAAACGTTTACAGGGCAAGGAAACCAATTGTGATTTTCTAATTTGGGTGAACTTTCCCTTTAAGGTATTACTTACACTGTTTGTTACACAAGTACAAGACAGATCCTCCAGCTGCTTTATCTAAATTATCATATCCATCTTGAGACAAGAGATGATTGTGCACTGTAGATAGACATTAAGAAAATTATACTTTTATTTACTTATTTCCTTTTTTTCTATTCAACAGCTGACATTTTTAATCTAGTTTTCCTAAAATCTGGACTGAGTCACAATTTAAACTAAGTGGTGAGCACTTAATAATAGACACGGGTTATGGGAAATACAAAGTGGAAGCTTACATTTGGTCATTTTCAGTAATACAAAAATAAATGGCAAAAACAATTGCCAGATCAATGTCATATCACTGCCATACAGCAATCATGGAATTGGGAATTTTTTTTCATTGCATATTGCAATGGGAACAGAATGTAGTGACATTCAACTTCAGATTATTGTTATTTGGAAAGAAGCAGGGTGAAAAAGTGACATTTTAAATATCGTATTTGGATGGAGAAGCCAGCCTGTCATCTTTACTATAGTGCTTATAGATCCCACAGGCCGATGAAGCAGTGAGGAGAGCAGCCTCTCATCAACAGAGCCTGTGCTGTGATCACAAGCAGCAGCCACTGAACCCTTCACTGCACCCCAACATATTTTTTTTTGGTCCACTTGAAAAAGTCCTGACAGTCCATTCATTTCCCTGGCCTGTGGAGCAGCACACTGTTTGACTCGTCTGATCCAGACACTTTGATGCTGGAGCTCTTCCAGGGTGTCCCGCTGAGTACAAGCTCCTCTTCCCAAATCCAGGGAAAAATAAGTCATTGTCTGTCTTTCTAAGTGAGAAATATTCTCACTGTTAAATGTTTTTTTTTCTTCTCCTTTTCGTCTGTCCAGCTGGACAACAGCAAGTGATGTTTACAGATGTGATATTTATGTAGATATTTTTTTGTGTTTCCTTTGCAGTTTCCAAATATCTTTTGGAGTGGAATCGTTTTTCACTCCTTTTGAGAAGATAGAAGGAAGGAATACAAATGAATCAGCTTTGCCAAGTCTCGGGTCATGTTGTTCCAACTTGTTATATTAGGCCGATAACAAACACATGGAGTACTGTCAGCATAAATAATTATCCATATTTTTCTGTGTGCCTGGACAAAAAAAATCATCGCATGTCGCATGAAGGTATAATGATTGACAACATATGTATAACGTTATCCCAAAATGCTGCATGATATTTTTTCATGGTCTTCATGTGACATTGGATTTGACATAACACAGTATTTATGCACGATACGTTGGAAATGCATAACAGCCTGCATTAAGCAGGGTTTATGACGATTTTTGAATGCTTTATGAACTTCTAATGTATATTGGGACACATTTGCGAAGCCACTGATTCCTACAATACGTTATTAGTCCCCAATCTCCTCCACATAGTGTAATATGGGTCATTCCACGAAGTGAGTTCCTTTAGCATCCCTTTGATATTTTCTGAATAAATTGTGCACCAATAATTGCATTTTAAAAGCCTTTTATATTAAATTGGTGCCCTTTAATATAGACCACATGGAAAATTCAATACATCTGATTTTTAATATGAAAAAAGGTTTGCTAAAAGGGCCAAAATTAATCATTAATCATATCCCTCTGTCAACCATGTGTAACTTCAAGAAATATTTTAACCCACTTCATCCCCACATTTCACCATCATTGTAAAGCCATAGTTATTTTGTTGCTTTGACAAAAGTAAATTCTGAAGATCATTTTTTATTTAATGTGATTAGTGATACATTTACGTCTGTCCCTCATTTTAAGATCAACCCTGTTATGTACGTGAATTGCACTCTCATTTTAATATGGTGAAACCTGTCACGACTTCACCAGTTTTCTAGCCAACGCCGATCCACCTTTCATTTTCTATTTGTTTTGTCTTGTTTTCCCACACACCTGATTTACATTCCCTCATTATTTGACGTGTATATAACCCTCTGTTCCCCCCATGTCTGTGTGTGGAATTGTTTGTTGTAAGTGTTTTGTGCATTTCTGACTGGTTGGCGACGGGTTGTTTCAACCCGTATGTTGCTGTTCTGGGTGCCGTTTGTTTTTGCATCATTAAAGGGCTGTTACCCATGTTACCCATTTCTGCTCTCCTGCCCCTGACTTCCCCGCTGCCGGTTATGCACCGCTTACAAAACCCTTCCTTGTTTTCCTAAAGAAACATTGAAAATGATCTACATTGAACAAAAATACAAATTCAACATGTAAAGTGTTGGTCCCAGGTTTCATGAGCTGAAATAAAAGATCCCAGAAATGTTCCATACGCACAAAAAGCTTATATCGCTCAAATTTTGTGCACAAATTTGTTTACATTTCTATTAGTGACCATTTCTCCTTTGCTAAGACTATCCATTCACCTGACAGGTCTGGCATATCAAGAAGCCGATGAAACAGCATGATCATTACACAGGTGCACCTTGTGCTGGGAACATCAACACAATGCCACAGATGTCTCAAGTTTTGAGGGAGCGTGCAATTGACATGCTGACTGCAGGAATGTCCACCAGAGCTGTTGCCAGATACATTAATTATTCTCTACCATAAACTGCCTTCAACGTTGTTTGAGAGAATTTGTCAGTACGTCCAACCGGCCTCACAACTGCAGACCATGTGTATGGTGTTGTGTGGGCAAGCGGTTTGCTGATGTCAACACTGTGAACAGAGTGCCCCATGGTGGCATTTGGGTTATGATATGGGCAGGCATATCTACGAACAACGAACACAATTGCATTTTATTGATGGCAATTTGAATGCACAGAGATACCGTGATGAGATCCTGAGGCCTATTGTCGTGCCATTCATCTGCCGCTATCAACTCATGTTTCAGCATGATAATGCACAGCCCCACGATGCAAGGATCTGTACGCAATTCCTGGAAGCTGAAAATGTCCCAGTTCTTCCATGGCTTGCTCACCAGACATGACACTCATTGCACAGTTTGGGATGCTCTGGGTCGATGTGTACGACAGCGCGTTCCAGTTCCTGCCAATATCCAGCAACTTTGCACAGCCATTGAAGAGGAGTGGGACAGCATTCCACAGGCCACAATCAATAGCCTGATCAACTCTATGCAAAGGAGATGAGGCAAATGGTGGTCACACCAGATACTGACTGGTTTTCTGATCCACGCCCCTACTTTTTTATTTAAGGCATCTTAAAACTTATTTAAATTGACTGATTTCCTGATATGAACTGTAAAGCAGTAAAATTAGGTGAAATCAAATGTTTGTTTTTGACCAAATCACACTTCTCAAAAGGCACCGAATTGAACGACCCACATACGACAGGGCAGCCCAGAAAACACACACTGATTAATAGCCCTCATTGTACTCTAGTCTACACAGAGGGTTACAAATGCAATGCAAAGGCAAAGTGTGCGTCTGCAAACTCAACGTCAATAAAAACAGCATTTAGCATCTCGAGCAGTGCTGTGTCTCTCCCGTGTTGTGTATTTTTCTCCCGACAGGATCTGACAACACAACACACACACACATATGCACACCCTGTTGTATTTCTTCCCACCATGTCCAATAAACACCACAGCATATGACTTACCCTCTGTATGCTATCAATGTCAACAGTTCAGCCCCTCCATTATTATACATTTCCCTGCATACGTGACCTTCAGTTCTCTCTGCATGCTAAACAAGCCCTGGTCGTAGTGACATCTCACTTTATTGAGGAGCGGCCTGTTTATTACGGCGGTGAACCCTGTCAATAGCATTGCTGAAATCTGTCTATAGCTCACTGGAGCAATCAATTTTGTAAATGATTGCGATAATCAAGGAAATTGCCAAATTTATAAATCTCTGTATACAGCATTTTAAAGGCCGCTTTACAGTAACTGCTGATGCTCTGAAAGCAAAGGGAGTTGTTCTTATGTGTTGTTGTGGGATTGAGATTTTACTGATGTGTTGAGCAAATAAAGGAGAAATAAAGATAAATCATAAAATGGAGCAGAAGAGCTTTTTCTTCTTTTGATATTCACACCTAGGGTTGCAAAGGGTCGGAAATATTCCGGAAATTTTCCATGGGAAGTTAAACCTCGGAATTTTGCTTAAATTCATCAAAAAAGGTCGCTAATAACAGTGAACTTTTTTTGTGGGATACACATAAGGAAATTCTAGGTTTTGTGGCATATTTTGGTTAAACAATCCCCAATTCAATGGAATTGCAACCCTCTGCATGCACAGTGCATTCTTCCATCACATGTACAGTGCACTCTTCCATCATATGTACAGCTGATTCTCAAGATCTTGCACACTAATAAGATGCTATTGAGCCCACACTACGACACTTTCTTAGCCAAGGACTACATGCTTTCTGATAAGTTTTGATTACAATACTGGGTGGGGTGAATATATTTTATATGACATCATTTTTTGTTAACTAGTAAATAATACCCTACAACAAAATGTGTTTCGTTTAAATAATTTCTAAATTGTTAACAATTTCTGCTAGTTAGCTTTTTGCTACCATGTGGGTATTAGCTTGCTTGAGCCTGCTAACTGAGGAATGTTTATTCACCTGTTTCCATACATGTTTAATTTTAAAACATGTATTTTACAAAGGAGTTGTTTAATCTATCAGTTTAACTATTTATCTGTACATGGAATTGTATTATTTTTTTAAAACTTTTTTTCTAATCTTTACAGGAAAATTCCACGGGCACTATCGGATATGTGGAGACATTTCATTGCAGCTAATGTAGAAGGAAAAGATGTGTACATTTGCAAATACTGTGCCAAATCATATGTGAAGAATGCAACAAAGATCCAGAATCATCTGGCCAAGTGCATAAAGTTCCCTCAGTGCTCACGACAAGCAACCTCTGACAGAAGTCCCTCTACTTCTATTTGAGGTGAAAATGATGAATCAGACACCTTATCGATAGCAACAGCTCATGGTCCTCATGGAATCAAATGTTTTTTTCAATGGAGGAATGTAGTCAAAGAAATGCTGATGAATGTCTTGCTTGAGCTGTGTATGCAACTGGTTCACCTCTGATGCTTACAGGCAATGTGCATTGGAAGATAATTCTGAATGTTCATTACCCAGCATACACCCCTCCAACCAGACATGCTTTATCTACTCATTTGCTGGATGCAGAGTTCAACAGAGTTCAAGTGAAGGTCAAACAAATCATAGAGAAAGCACTGTATTGCTATCATCTCTGATGTGTGGTTGAATGTTCGTGGGCAAGGAATCATTAACTACATAATCTACAACCCTCAACCAGTATTCTACAAGAGCACAGACACAAGGGACAACAGACACACCGGTCTCTACATTGCAGATGAACTGCAGGCATTCATCATTGACCTTGGACCACAGAAGGTATTTGCACTGGTGACAGACAATGCTGCGAACATGAAGGCTGCTTGGTCTAAAGTGGAGGAGTCCTACCCTCACATCACACCCAATAGCTGTGTAGCTCATGCATTGAATATGCTCCTCAAGGACATCATAGCACTGAAAACAATGGATACACTCTACAAGAGAGCAAAGGAAATGGTTAGGTATGTGAAGGGTCATCAAGTTATAGCAGCAATCTACCTCACCAAGCATCGGGAGGAGATTAAGAGCACCACATTGAAGCTTCCCAGCAACACCCGTTGGGGTGGTGTTGTCATCATGTTTGACAATCTCCTGGAGTGGAAGGAGTCTCTCCAAAAAATGAACATATCTCAGTCTGCCGATATGGACAGCCCCATCAAGAGGATCCTCCTGGACAATGTATTCTGGGAGAGAGTGGTAAGCAGCCTGAAACTCCTGAAACCTATAGCAGTAGCCATTGCACAGATTGAGGGAGAAAATGGCATCCTGTCTGATGTTCAGACTCTGCTTGCAGATGTAAGAGAAGAAATTCGTACTGCCCTACCCACTTCACTGTTGCTCCAAGCAGAGGAAACTGCAGTTCTGAAATAGATCAAAAAGCATGAAGACTTCTGCCTAAAGGCCATACACGCCGCAGCGTACATGTTGGACCCAAATGTATGCTGGCAAGAACACCCTGTCTGGTGCAGAGATCAACAAGGCCTATGGTGTCATCACTCCCGTGTCTCGCCACCTTGGCCTGGATGAGAGCAAGGTTCTTGGCAGTCTGGCAAAGTATACTTCCAAGCAAGGGCTTTGGGATGGATAGCAATATGGCAGTCGTGCCAAAATATCTCATGAGCCACCTGGTGGAAGGGACTTTGTGGTTCTGAGACTTTTTCCCCTGTTGCCTCCATCCTCCTCCAAATCCCAACAACATCAGCCACCTCAGAGCGCAACTGGTCCTTGTTTGGGAACACACACACCAAAGCACGCAACAGGCTGACCAATACAAGGGTTGAAAAACTGGTGGCCATCCGGGCAAAAATTGGTGGCCATCCGGGCTTTTTGAGCCTGACAACGAGTCATTCTCAACAAGGTTGGAAAGCGACAGTGAAGATGAGGACCCAGTCTGATGTTCTCAGAGTCTGATGTTCAAGAGGTGGACATTGAGGAAGTCCAGGGAGAAGACATGGAAGCCTGAGAGGAAGACAACCAAAGCTTTAGTTTCTAGACTATCATTTTACAGACGTTGAAAACGTTTTTGGGAGATGCGATGGATCATTGGGGATCATTCAATATTTCCTTTCTTTTGTTGTTCAGTGAAATCATCCCATGTGAGGAGTCAACTCATTTAATTAAAAGTTAAATTTGTAACCAAATTGTTTAAAAAAAATTATTGGAAGGATTTAATAATTTGCGATTATGTCTACTTATGATAAAGTAAAAGGTTCATGTTTCTGTCTCCATATGATATGGTAAAAATATCCAATGCAATAAACATCTACATTTAAATGTGAATAATATTTATTTGCAAAAATGTCCATTAATTCCCATATATTCCCGTTAATTCCCATATATTCCTGTTAATTCCCACGGAATGTTTCCACCTCTGAATATTCCCCAAAATGTGCAACCCTATTCACACCCATCTGTCAACTGTGTTTAGATAACAAACAAATAATTTCAAAGCCAAGTGGATGAAGTTTACCTACACCATGATGAAGAGACAGACAATAACTGCCAGGTCTTGCCATGTCAATCTAGAAGAAAAAGAAACGCACACCTATTTAGGCGAGGTGCTGGCTAGCGTAGTAGAAAACTTGAAAATTAAAGAGAGCCGCACACTCTAGGAGCTCAGATGCAAAAATGTAATTACCAACGTTTCGACAGCCAAGCTGTTGTCATCAGGGTGTAATCAAACACTGCGGGATGACTCATTTATGTAGTGTCAGAAGACACAGGTGTCTGTAATCATGGCCAAGAGTGGCCTAATATCATTGGTTAATTATCAAATATTAAAATGTCATACAAAGAACAGCAAACAAACAACAAATGGATAGCATACGATCATAAATTCATTTGACCACACAAGCTTACAAACAATTACAATGGCAAAGTCACAATAATCACAAGAATGGCTTCAGATGAAAGTCTACGTAGAGACCGAAGGGTGCAAGGGTCTTTAAGTTAAAGATCCAGGCAGCCTCTCATTTTAACAATAAATTATCAAGGTCACCCCCTGACATCTGAAGCCATTCTTGTGATCATTGTGACTTTGCCATTGTTTGTCGAAACGTTGGTAATTACATTTTTGCATCTGAGCTCCGAGACTGTGTGGCTCTCTTTTATTTTCAAACTTGCCATGTCAATACCATAATATGTCCTGTGTTGGTATAACGATGTCAGAATTACAATAAAACTCAAATATAACTAAAAAATCTTCATGGTATCTAAAAAGGACTATAGAAATTGCCTATTTTAGTTCCAAATAAAGTAACAGGGTTCGCGATTTCTTCTTAAATCAGACATAAATCCCCTTGTGACAAGGTTGTTTTGTGCAACAGGGAGTGGCACTTGAATACAAGCTTCACAAAAACATTTAATTGTTGAAACATTTCTAGCCTGTCTATTTATGGGTAACAGGATTGACGTGCTTTTACTATATGAATTGACTATTAGATCAAATGTTTCTTTTGAAAATATTATTTAAAAAGGAATAGTTTCTCAATTTTAAAAAGTGAGTTCAGTTCACGTAACAGGGTTGACCTTAAAATTAGGGACAGACGTAAATGAATCACCAATGAAATTATATAAAAAAATAATCTTCGTAAATTACTTTGTCAAATCAACAAAATAACTAGGGGTTGACAATGATGGTGAAACCTAGAGAAGTTTGGGGATGAAGTGACACAGGGTTAGCGGAGGGACATGTCAAAACGAAGAATTTTGGCACTTTAGAAAGCCTTTTTTCATATTCAAAATCTAACTTATTAAATTCTCCATTTCTACTTAAAATATCAAAAGGCACTCATTTAGTGGAATGACCCGTGTCAGTAAATGTCGAATTCTCCTGGCGCCACACAGAACTGATTTTAACTGCAGAAAAGAAAACATAATAATGATTTCTTTGTAAATAGAAGTACTATACTCTAGTAGTACTATATATGTCCCATACATGATAATGATGGAGCATTGAGGGGGGGGGAAATTACATACAGTAAATGTTAAGAAGAGGAAGTCAGAAATCCAATAATGTGTCAGATATCAAAAACTTATCCAAGAACATATAACACCCATTTATGGTCCTCATGTTTCCTTTTCCTGGGTCTGGTAAGAAGGTGCTATGGGTTACAGTTAGTTCTCAGTAGCCCCTCAGCCATTGATCTGTCTCCCAGTGTCCTGTCACTGCTTTAGTTACTGCTCAATCTCCCTGGGCCGACATTTACGGCGCGCTGATTGGGCCCTGTCACTGTCCGGGCTGTAAATCGTCCTGGAACAGCTGTGTGTTGATGCCTGGCTGGAGGAGCAACCCCAAAGGCTGCCTGATAGTCGTTTGACCTCCTGGCCTTATTACATCAAGTAAATCAGCCTCTGAAGCCATTAGACGGAGGCTGGAAGCTGGGGAGAGTCCCACCCGGCCCACTCAGGGATAGCACAGACCCCAAGCAGGCAGGTTTACCCACCACCACCACCACCATCTTATCTGCCGAAACACTTAACGGCCATGTCCCAAGCGATGCTGGCATGTAAATGGGTTACGTGGATCAGTTATGCTCCATATGATGGATTCTTCAAATGAGATACTCGAGCCGCATTGTATCGGTTCAATGGTGTGAACACACCTAAAGTGAACATGCTCAGTTTCAGTTCATTGTATTGTGTGCAGTTCAAGGCCAAACCACTCATTCAATAATTACCAGTTAGCAATAATTACCATTTAGCATTATTACCAAAGGATGATGATACATCTAAATAAACTTTTCTGGAGCCAGTGTTAGTAACAGAGACGATTAAAGAGACGTTCCGGAACTTTGGCAAATTTGTCAGTATTTTTTTTAACTCCCACTTTGGGCTGGGTGTGTCAATGTGTTTGAAAGCGACTGTTTTCTGGAAGCTGTGTGGCACCATTGTCCCTATTCAGGGAATCTACACAGATTTTGGTGACATAATGCAAGCTTGGCACACGGCGGCCAGCCCCCTAGCCAATGAGCTTCAGCCCCTTGTCATTTGAGTGACAATTAGCAAGATGCACATTGACGAGAGGCAGACAGTAGTTAGCTAATAGAGTTGTCGCATGGATTGTGTAAATATTTTCAACATGTCAGCTGAAGAGGCAAGGTATACAAGCTATAGACAGTGTTTTTATGAACACAGATTTACAAACGGATGTATTTCATGACAACATCCCTGGTTGTCAGTCGTGCTAGTCTAGTTTGTTAGTTACAGCTAGAGCCATATATTGAGCCATGTATTTTGAAACAGGAAATAAAAGGCTCTGGCTATAGCTAGCTATACTTCACAGTACTCCACATAGTGGATATGTAGCTAATGAACATTTTATACGAATAAAGCTACAGGATTAGCAGTACCCATTCATAACTTAATTAATTACTTTTTATTACTTACCATTAACATATGAAATCTAAAAACCACAAGACTATTAGAAGCTTCCCATATTGACAATCAACGTATACAATGTGTTGCTCGTCATCAGACTAGCCGAGGAAGAGGACATGGTCCACAGATGAGAGGAGGACAAGGACAGGTTGTACAAGGTGCGTGTACCCCAGGGCCAGGCTCGAGCTGCCCAGGGTCCAAGTCGAGCAGCGAGGGCTAGAATAGATGCTCTAGGGCCGAGGACCGAGAGAATGAGGGAGCAAATGATACGAGGTACGAGGTGCATTTGCAATAGCGCTCAGCATGCAAAATGTCAATGGATATTTCATAGGACTAATTCATTATAAAAATGCATCACTTCTGAACATAACTCTCTTTCCCACTACAATGCAGGGATATTTGATAGCATGAATAAACAATATTCAATATAATTCCAGTAACCTATTAAACATTTTCTAGCACAATAGCCCATCCTATTACACCTGTATAACTGTGCCACGTATGGTACTTTCAAAAGGTTCTCTATGAATCAAAAGTATTCTTATATAGGTACTGCGGAAACATGTAACTAATATAAGTGGATTATATGTCTTATATGAAGTAGGCCACATTCATACACAAAATACAGAACTACACGGTGGCAGTATATATTGTCACATATGTAAGAAACACAGGAATTGTATTAAGAATAATATGTGTTGTGTGTTTTCTTATAGGAAGCAAGCCATAATCATATGATTGGCCTTTAAAAATGTGTACAAATAATTTACAAGGTTATTAGAGCTTACTGCAGCCATAGCTTTATAGGTAGGTCTAGGTGTCTTATGAAAATCCATGTTGACATTTGTTTATGTGTGAATGTATTAGTTGTTTGTTAAGTTCAGAAGTCCACTGGTTGTTTTTTGAAAATAAAGTTCCAGAAAAAGAACATTGTCTGTGTGAATAGTAATAGGTTTCTTGCTTGGTTATTGCAACTCCAGTGTGGTAAGGGGATTGCCAAGGCCACAGGAAGGTCAAGGTGTGGTGGATGTGGGCCTGCTGATGTCCATCTCCTGCACATACAAAAAGTCTTTAGCATACAGAAATGGGTTACATGTCAAACAAAACACATTCATTTGTGCAGAGCCTTTCAAAACATTATGACACTAAGAGTGGGAATCTGCACACAGTGACAGCCATGAACATAAAGCTGTGCACCTGGTTTACCAACATGTAAACATGTAGATATTATGGTTTTGTTCTCAAACCTGGTCCTTTGCTCATGTGAAACCTTAAGTAGATTTGGCTATGAGTGTGTTAGTGGATTTGACGTTTGCGTGATATGATCAGTCACTTTAAAACCACACAATGCTGAAAACATAGATGAGTCAAGTAAACGCTACACTGCTGTCACTTCTACAGAATCGATGATGAGTCATCACATGAACTCAATTAGAGACAGCTATTAATTAAAAGCGACTTTGCATCAGCTGACAATAGGCTACACTATATTGTAATATGTACAACTGCAAATTCTCGGTATGGAATAACAGGCCGTCTAGGGAGATGGTTCCAGCCATTTACAAACGTCATGTTTGGCCTAACTGGTACACTCCCTGATGGGTCAGACCTATTGTTTGTAAACTGCTGGAACCATCGTCCTAGCCGCCATCCTACTTCTTATTCCACAGGGCAGAAACCAGAGAGACATATTCCTTACAGACCATAAGAGTGTTGATGCCAATTCATCACATGACCTACATGCATGCTTATGTGATGATTCTCACAGTATTCTAGTTTTACACAAAACTGTAGCAACATTACAGGGAACAGAGCACAGTTATATTTACATGATGTTGTGAATGTCATTGATCTCATCCTCATTCAAACTGCCATCATCCTCATCAGCAATACTCATCTTGCCCAATCTTCAAATAGAAAACACAACAGGTTAAATGGCCAGAACATGATGAAGCTAGGCTTGTAAATCTTATCATATATGACACAAATAACATGGGTAACATTCCATCAACAAATGACAGCTAGTCCAAATCAAACCTTACCTGTCGCCAAGAGCCTCTTGCATGTTTGATCATCTGGCATGTCTGAAAACAGCTCTGCTATTCCTTGTTCTTCTATCAGTAATTCTTGTCTGGAAAATGACCACATTACTTACAAAGGATACTAAAAAGTCAAACTAACACACTGACACTGCATCAGGGGCTTGGCTTCAACTGGGCAGCGGATCAAAATATGAAATCGAGCTGCAGAGAGTGAAAAAGGTACTAGGTATTCCCCATAGAGAATGATAGAGGACTCATCTTTGTATATGTACTATTATAGAGTCTCTGACAGGGCTGTGCCATTGAGGGAATCTCCATTTTTAAGAAGTATATTTTCTTCTTCACTATTGGCAGATCCCTCCTGATGACCCAGATGGACATGAGTCATCAGGAGGGTTCAGCCAATGAAGTTGGAAACCCCACCCAGTTGATTACATTAAAATGGTGGAAGCCATCAATGGCGCTGCCCATGCTAAAACAGCCTTTTGGCCACTAGAGACCTCTATCATTCTCTATCGTATAGCCTAATAGTAACAATATAGCTAGCACCGAAATATACTGTTTCATATAGTTACAGACAACCAGTTGTAAACATAGCCTAGCCACTTAGCCTGCTAGCTAGACACTGATAGCTACAAACAACAACAATGTCCACCCTTCTAGCCAGCCAACAAGAGATTCTATGCATCTACAAAAATACACAACATACATTAGTAGAGTGATTTCATGTTTTGAAATGTGTTTTAGTTGGCTAGACAGACAGTATGATGTTCCCTAATATGCATTTACCATGTTAGCTAGCTAGCTTGCTACGATACCTTTTAAAGTATACTATGACACAGAGAGACTGTTGGCTAGCCTAGTTAACTGAGACACAGAATAGTTCCTCTTAACATAAACACTCAAAATAGGCTTCTAACTGAATAAAATATCAGCATGGTTTATAATGCTAAAGCTTAGTCTCTTACCTTTCGCCCGAAGATTACTTTCATGGATGTCCAACATTGGATGAGGCAACAGTGTTTCTCTTCCTTGAGGCCATCTCGGAAAAGCATCCAATATCTAATATTTTGCCTTCTGCCTTTGTCTTTCATGAGCGGCCCTGCCATTCAACATCTAGATCTAGTTTTCTCTTCTGGGGTCTGACATCATAAGTATCAATAGCATCCAAGTTTTTTCGCACAATTATGACTGAAGTAACCTTCCTCTATGGCTGGCTTGAGGGTGTGAGTGAGTGCATGAGAGAGCTACATGCATGACATTTGTTTTTTCCAATGAAGGCACTATCATGTGATCAGGTCCAATGAGGTTGCACAGTGAAAAAAGAAGGCTGGCCCAGGCCTGCCCAGCATTATCCAATGAGGTTGCAGGGCAGGCCTAACGGCTCAGTGGAAACTCCATGCACATGTACACACAGCAGCGAGAGAGAGCGAGTAATCACGTGGTGCATATAGTACGCAATTTTCGGGGACCACTTTTGGCTCACGAGGGCTAATTTTAGAACTACTGGCAAAGAAGTATACAAAAGTTCCCGGAAGATCTCTTTAAGCTCACTCAATGTAATTAATGGCAGAGGTATAAAGGCAGACACAACTGAAATCTGTCATCATGCCCTCACCCAGAGAAAACACCTGTTGAATTAGGGTTAAGGACTTTTCGGGGTGACTATCACAAATATCATATGCCACAAATAGATTCCGCAGAGGTAGGTAGCTACAGCACAATACACATATTGTGGCCGCTTTAAAATGTAAAAAAAAATACATCAACGCCTTACTAAACCCCTGGTTGAGACTGTAAGTGCAGTGGAATATAAACGGCTTTGGACATTACATGATAACTAGTTTTAATGTTTCATATAGGGCTATCAGTGATTAGGCTTTAGATATTTTTTCATGCATCTTGCTCGCTCTTGGTGATGGCAAATATTATTTGAACCTAAGTTGTTACATGGCTTTCACACTGGCTGCTAAGTAAAAAGCAGTCTTCTCAGTGATACTGTATGATTATAATTTAAAATGTTAGGTTTACTGAAGGTGAGTGCAGTGGATCTGTTTACCTTTCCTCAAAACCTTCCATAATCTACCTAGCACAGGCCTTTTCCAAAAGAAGTGGAAAACTGGTGCTGAGACACAATCAATGACTGTTGGTCCACTTTTACAGCAAATCAATGTAAGTTCAGTAATTTATCAGTTCTCTTAATCTCCACTACTTGTTATTCCAGCTCATTGCCCTGAATGTGATCAGAGGACACAGACACAGATTGCAACAATGCCATACATTGACTACCTATAGTATACCAAACTACTGATTGTATTCATTCTAATTGATCAGTAATGTACGCCTCACGAGGCATTGGAAAACCTCCCTGCTCTTTGTGGTTGAAATTCACTAGTCGACTGAGGGACCTTACAGATAATTGCTTGTGTGGGGTACAGAGATGAGGTAGTCATTCAAAAATCATGTTAAACACTATTATTTCACACAGACTCCATGGAACTTATGTGACTTGTTAAGCACGTTTTTACTCCTGAATTTATTTAGGCTTGCCATAACAGAGGGACGGAATACTTACTGACAAGACATTTCACTTTTTCATTGTTTTTCATAAAACATACACACAGTACCAGAAAAAAGTTTTTCTATGTTTATTTTCTACATTGTAGAATAATAGTGAAGACATACAACTGTGAAATAACACATGGAATCATGTAGTAACCAAAAAAATGTTATATTTCAGATTCTTCAAAGTAGCCACCCTACGCATTGATGACAGCTTTGTGCTCTCTTGGCATTCTCTCAATCAGTGTCATGAGGTAGTCACCTGGAATGCATTTAAATTAACAGGTGTGCCTAGTTAAAAGTTAATTTGTGGAATTTATTTCCTTCTTAATGCGTTTGTGCCAATAAGTTGTGTTGTGACAAGGTAGGGGTGGTATACAGAAAAAACTGTAAAATAACAAGTCCATATTATGGCAAGAACAGCTCAAATAAGCAACGATGCTCAAATAAGCAAAGACAAATGACAGTCCATCATTACTATAAGACATGAAGGTCAGTCAATCCAGAAAGTTTCAAGAACTTTGAAACTTTCTTCAAGGGCAGTGGCAAAAACCATCAAGCACTATGATGAAACTGGCTCTCATGAGGACCGCCACAGGAAAGGAAGACACAGAGTTACCTCTGCTGCAGAGGATAAGTTCATCAGAGTTACCAGCCTCAGAAATTTCAGCCCAAATAAATGCTTCACAGACTTCAATTAACAGACACATCTCAGCATCAACTGTTCAGAGGAGGCCTTCATGGTCGAATTGCTGCAAAGAAACCACTACTAAAGGACACCCAATAAGAAGAAGATACTTGCCTGGCCCAAGAAACACAAGCAATGGACATTAGACCGGTAGAAATCTGTCATTTGTTCTGATGGGTCCAAATTCCAGATTTCTTGTTCCAACTGCCGTGTCTTTGTGAGACGCAGAGTAGGTGAAAGGATGATCTCCACATGCGTGGTTCCCACCTTGAAGCATGGAGGATGGGTGTGATGGAGTGGGGGTGCTTTGCTGGTGACACTGTCAGTGATTTATTTAGAATTCAAGGTACACTTAACCAGCATGGCTACCACAACATTCTGCAGCGAAACGCCATCCCATCTGGTTTGCTTTTAGTGGGACTATCATTTGTTTTTTGACCAAGAAGGAGAGAGATGGAGTGCTGCATCAGATGACCTGGCCTTCCCAATCACCTGACCTCAATCCAATTGAGATGGTTTGGGATGAGTTGGACAGCAGAGTGAAGGAAAAGCAGCCAACAAGTGCTCAGCATATGTGGGAACTCCTTCAAGACTGTTGGAAAAGCATTCCAGGTGAAGCTGGTTGAGAGAATGCCAAGAGTGTGCAACGCTGTCATCACGGCAAAGGGTGGCTACTTGGAAAAATCTATAATATATTTTGATTTGCTTAACACTTTGGTTACTACGTGGTTACATATGTGTTATTTCATAGATTTGATGTCTTAACAATTATTCAACATTGTAGAAAATAATTAAAATAAATAAAAACCCTTGAATGAGTAAGTGTGTCCAAACTTTTGACTGGTACTTTACATAATTCCATTTTGATATTATGGGGCCAGTGACAAAAAAAGTCTAAATTGAATGAATTTTCAATTCAGGCTGTATGTCACGCCCTGGTCGAAGTATATTGTGTTTGTCTTTATTTATTTGGTCAGGCCAGGGTGTGACATGGGTTTATTGTGGTGTGTTTTGTCTTGGGGTTTTGTTAGGTATTGGGTGTGTGGCTTAGTGGGGGTATCTAGCATAGTCTATGGCTGTCTGGAGTGGTTCTCAATCAGAGGCAGGTGTTTATCGTTGTCTCTGATTGGGAACCATATTTAGGCAGCCATATTCTTTGAGTATTTCATGGGTGATTGTTCCTGTCTCTGTGTTCACCAGATAGGCTGTATAGGTTTTCACGTTCGTTCTTTGTTTTGTTCGTTATTTTCATGTCTAGTTAATTTTTATTAAAGAACATGAACAACCACCACGCTGCATTTTGGTCCACTTCTCCCTCGACAGACGAGAACCGTTACAGAATCACCCACCACAACGGGACCAAGCGGCGTGGTAACAGGCAACAGCAACAGCAGGAGCAACAAAGAGAGGAATGGACATAGGAGGACGAATTGTACGGAGATGGACCTTGGGATCAGCCTGGAGAATATCGCCGCCCCAAAGAAGAACTGGAGGCGGAGAAAGCGGAGAGGCGCCAGTATGAGGAGCCAGCACGGCGACGCGGATGGAAGCCCGAGAGTCAGCCCCAAAAATTTCTTGGGGGGGGGGGCTCAGGGAGAGTGTGGCAGAGTCAGGAGTCAGACCTGAGCCAACTCTCGTTGTTTATCATGAGGAGCCAAGGAGGAGACCAGAACCAGAGCCGGTGTTGGAGGTGAACGAAGCAGAGACTGTGAAGGAGTTAATGGGGAAATTGGAGGAGAGAGTAATGTGGGAGTTGCTGTGTTGGTGCTTTAAGCATGGAATTCGCCCGACGGAGCGTGTCGGGGATTTGATGGCACCTGGGTCAGCGCTCCATACTCGTCCTGAGGTGCGTGTTAGTCGGCTGGTTGAAGATGTTGCCAGCCTCACGCACCAGGCCTCCTGTGCACCTTCCTAGCCTTGCACGTCCTGTGCCAGCACTGCTCTCAAGATCTCCAGTACGCCTTCACGGTCTACCCCATCCTGTGCCACCTCCACACACCAGCCCTCCGGTGGCAGCTCCACGCACCAGGCTTCCTGTGCGTGTCCTCGGCCCAGTACCACCAGTGCCAGCACCACGCATCGGGCCTACAGTGCGCCTCGCCTCTCCAGCGCTGCCGGAGCCTTCCTCGTCTCCTGCGCTGCCGGAGTCTCCCGCCTGTTCAGCGCAGCCAGAGCCTTCCTCCTCTCCTGCGCTGCTGGAGTCTCCCGCCTGTTTAGCGCTGCGAGAGCCTGCCACCTATACAGCGCTGCCCGAGTCTCCTGCCTGTTTAGCGCAGCCAGAGCTGCAAGCCTGCATGGAGCAGCCAGAGCTGCCAGTCTGCATGGAGCAGCCAGAGCTGTCAGTCTGCATGGAGCAGCCAGAGCTGTCAGTCTGCATGGAGCAGCCAGAGCTGCCAGTCTGCAACAAGCTGCCAGTCTGCAAGGAGCTGCCAGTCTGCAAGGAGCTGCCAGAGCTGTCAGTCTGCATGGAGCAGCCAGAGCTGCCAGTCTGCATGGAGCAGCCAGAGCTGCCAGTCTGCATGGAGCAGCCAGAGCTGCCAGTCTGCATGGAGCAGCCAGAGCTGCCAGTCTGCAAGGAGCTGCCAGTCTGCAAGGAGCTGCCAGTCTGCAAGGAGCTGCCAGTCTGCAAGGAGCTGCCAGAGCTGCCAGTCTGCATGGAGCAGCCAGAGCTGCCAATCTGCAAGAAGCCGCCAGAGCTGCCAGTCTGCATGGAGCAGCCAAAGCCGCCAGTCAGCATGGAGCAGCCAGAGCCGCCAGTCAGCATGGAGCAGCCAGAGCCGCCAGTCAGCATGGAGCAGCCAGAGCTGCCAGTCAGCATGGAGCAGCCAGAGCCGTCAGTCTGCCAGAATCCGACAGTCAGCCAGACTCTTCCAGATCCGCCAGTCAGCCAGACTCTTCCAGATCCGCCAGTCAGCCAGACTCTTCCAGATCTGCCAGTCAGCCAGACTCTTCCAGATCTGCTAGTCAACCAGACTCTTCCAGATCCGCCAGTCAGCCAGACTCTTCCAGATCCGCTAGTCAGCCAGGATCTGCCAGAACCGCCAGCCAGCCAGGATCTGTCTGATCCAACTACCTGCCTGAGCTTCCTCTCAGTGCTGAGCTTCCTCTCAGTGCTGGGCTTCCTCTCAGTGCTGGGCTTCCTCTCAGTGCTGAGCTTCCCATCAGTACCGAGCTTCCCCTCAGTCCCGAGCTTCCCCTCAGTCCCGAGCTTCCCCTCAGTCCCGAGCTTCCCCTCAGTCCCGAGCTTCCCCTCAGTCCCGAGCTACCCCTCAGTCCCAAGCTGCCCCTCAGTCCAGTGGCGTTCTGGGTGAGGACTACTAGGCCATGGTCGGCGGCAAGGGTGGACTATCCAAGGACGCGAGGAGGAGGGACTAAGACATTAATAAAGTGGGGACCACGTCCCGCGCCGGAGCCGCCACCATGGACAGACGCCCACCCGGACCCTCCCCTATTGTTTTGATGTGCGTCCGGGAGTCCGCACCTTAGGGGGGGGGTTCTGTCACGCCCTGGTCGAAGTATATTGTGTTTGTCTTTATTAATTTGGTCAGGCCAGGGTGTGACATGGGTTTATTGTGGTGTGTTTTGTCTTGGGGTTTTGTTAGGTTTCGGGTGTGTGGCTTAGTGGGGGTATCTAGCATAGTCTATGGCTGTCTGGAGTGGTTCTCAATCAGAGGCAGGTGTTTATCGTTGTCTCTGATTGGGAACCATATTTAGGCAGCCATATTCTTTGAGTATTTCGTGGGTGATTGTTCCTGTCACTGTGTTTGTGTTCACCAGATAGGCTGTATAGGTTTTCACGTTCGTTTTTTGTTTTGTTCGTTATTTTCATGTCTAGTTCATTTTTATTAAAGAACATGAACAACCACCACGCTGCATTTTGGTCCGCTTCTCCTTCGACAGACGAGAACCGTTACACTGTAAGACAACAAAATGTAGATAAAGTCAAGGGGTGTGAATACTTTCTAAAGGCACTGTAGGTATTAGCAAATGAATGCATGTACTTTACTATCAAATAGACATGCTTGTCTATGGTAAACCTGCTTTTTGTCATTAACTAAAAACACTAACAACCATAATATTTACAGTGCCTTCGGATAGTACTAAGACCCCTTGACTTTTTCCACATTTGATTACGTTACAGCCTATATTCAATTGTTTTTTTTTTACCTCGTAAATCTACACACAATACCCCATAATTACAAAGCAAAAACTGTTTTTTAGAAAAGTTTGCTAATTTATTACAAATAAAAAATGGAATTATTACATTTACATAAGTATTCAGACCCTTTATTCAGTACTTTGTTGAAGCACCTTTGGCAGCGATTTAAGCATTGAATCTTCTTTTTTAAATAAAAATAATAATGTATATTTATTGAATATTCGAAACATACAATATACTTGCAGTGAAGCCGCTCAACAACTACATCATACCAGTCATCCAACAGATTCCCATTCAGAGCGACACACAGAAGCATCCAGGGTCAATGCCCTGCTCAAGGGCAAGTTGACCGATCTACCACCAGGCTGAAAAACGTGAACCCGAACCCTCCAAGATCCCCCCCACAGTTTCCCAATAGCTGTCCCTCAACCATTCGTGACCCCTCCTACAGCCCCCCCCAAGAAGTAAAAAATAAAAAATACAATTAATTCCATTCCCCACCCCCAAGAACCCCCCACTGCACCAACAACCAAGAGAATGAACTAAAGAGAAAAAAGGAAAAGACAGAAGAAAACAGCAAACAACAATGCAAAAAATATATAAAACAAAATAATACATTTAAAACAAAGGACATCAAGGACAACTAAAATCATAACAGCAATGCCAACTGTATATGTTTTTGTGCATGTCTGGCACTATTACATGCATGTGTGTGTTCTTGTATGTGTTAATTTAAATGAGAGTGTGTGTATATGCATGTGTACAAACACCTGCATGGCATCAGCCTCAGGCAAACCGGCATTAGTTGTAAAAACACTGCCCCTCAGTGTCATTCAAATATACTTAAAAAAACAAAATTCTATCTCCCACACAGCAACTCCACTCCCACTTGTCTCCAATTCCACATCCCAACCCTCAGCTTTCCTCAGCCCATCCCATCTATCTCTGCTGGCCACCCACTTCGGGTTTCTACGCAACACATACCTTTTAACTATGCTGTGATGTTCAATGTACAATTTCAATCTATCTAATCGAATAGAATCTACAGATTGCGAGTTGAAGATACATACTTTACTAAGAGTATTAGTATATTAGTAATTGACTGACCCGGTCTCTCCAGATCTCCTAACAGTACTATTTCTAGGGTAAATTTTAGATCAATGTTATGCATTTTCAGCCATTCCTGAACCTGAGACCAGAAACAGGCTACATGAGGGCAATACCAAAATAAATGGTCTATTGATTCTGTATCCTCACAACAAAATCTGCAGAGCTTTGATGACTTTACGCCCAAAATATTCAACATTTTGTTGGTGGCAAGAATTCTATATAATCATTTTAGCGGAAAAGCACAGTCTTAAATCTTGCGTTGTTTTATACATCAACTCATACACCTTGTACCATGGAATCGGTACATCAAAAATCTATTTCCCACTAATTTTGCAATCTGTATGGCACAGTTGTCAACATCCTGGTCCTCAAATTAAACTGGCATACTTTCCTATTTATGCTATTTTTATTCCTCTGCCAGTTTTGATCCTTTATATTGGGCAGACAGACCAGTTCCCTACCTCCTCCCGCTGCCACCTGCCTCCTCCATTTTTGGGGTAATACTATAATCAGTTGGTTGTACTCTTGGATTGAGCAGACCTTCCCGTACAATTCTGATAACTCCACAAAGGACAAAATACCGTTTGCAAACATCATTCTCATAAATACAGGCATTTTATCAACCAGCACATTTGAGTTCAGCCATAATATTTGTTGTAATATTTGTTCTATCACTTCAGGGGGAGGAAATTGAAATTGTAGCCATACTTGTTTGAAAAAGAGAAATAGTTTGAAAAAAGTATCATTTTCAATTAATCGAAAATTAGACATTGCAATCTGCACAAAGGCAAAAATGACATTTAAAAAAATGGATGAGCTTTATTTAGTAATCTACTTGAGAACCATTTAGGGTTCAAATTTAACTTTTGAATGAGTGAAGATTTTAGAGAGAGATTTAGTGCTTTTATATTTAATCATCTCAACCCAAACCAATTCATATTCATTGTATAGATAGGTACGTTTTATTTTACCCAGTTTAGCGTCCCAGATAAAGCCAAATATTCTTTGCTCATGTGATTTGAAAACTAATAATCAGGAGTAGGCAGCGCCATAAGTAATTGAGTAAACTGAGATATGACTAAGGAGTTAATCAGGGCACTTTTTTTCCATAAATAGACAGGTATTTACCTCTCCATGGTTGCAGGATCTTGTCTATTTTTACAAGTGTTCTATTGAAATTCATTGTGGAGAGTATATTTATATATTTTGTGATATGAATACCGAATATGTCTACTTCACCATCAGCCCATTTTATAGGTAAACTGCAGGGTAATGAAATTGTATTTTTTAAAGATCTAATACGTAATATTGTACACTAGTCATAATTAGATTTTAGTCCAGAGAGTACAGAAAAGTTATCTAGATCTTGAATGAGACATTGCAGGGATCTAGCTTGCAGACTTAATATTAAACTTGAGTCATCGGCATACATGGACACCTTTGTTTTTAAGCCTTGGGTTTCTAATCCTTTAATGTTGTTATTGGATCTGATTTTAACAGCTAGCATTTCAATGGCCATAACGAATAGATATGGTCACAGCGGACACCCTTGTTTAGCATTGAGTCTTCTTGGGTATGACGCTACAAGCTTGGCACACCTCTATTTGGGGAGTTTCTCCCATTCTTCTCTGCAGATCCTCTCAAGCTCTGTCAGGTTGGATGGAGAGCGTTGCTGCACCGCTATTTTCAGGTCTCTCCAGAGATGTTCGATCGGGTTCAAGTCTGGGCTCTGGCTGTGCCAGTCAAGAACATTCAGAGACTTGTCCCGAAGCCACCCCTGCGTTGTCAAATCAATCAAATCAAATGTTATTCGTCACATGCGCAGAATACAACAGGTGTAGGTAGACCTTACAGGGAAATGCTTACATACAAGCCCTTAACCAACAATGCTTTAATAAGAAGTTAAGAAAAAATAAGTGTTAAGTAAAAAGTCTTGGCTGTGTGCTTAAGGTTGTTGTCCTGTTGGAAGGTGAATCTGAGCGCTCAGAAGCAGGCTTGCTCCATTAATCTTTGCCTTAGTCTCCCAGTCCCTGCCGCTGAAAAACACCCCCACAGCATGATTGTGCCACCACCATGCTTCACTGTAGGGATTGTGCCAGGTTTCCTCCAGACTTGACTCTTGATATTCAGGCCAAAGATTTCAATTATTGTTTCATTACACCAGAAAATCTTGTTTTTCATGGTCTGAGAGTCTTTAGGTGTCTTTTGGCAAACTCCAAGAGAGCTGTCATGTGACTTTTACTGAGGAGTGGCTTCTGTCTGGCCACTCTACTTTAAAGGCCTGCCTGGTGGAGTGCAGCAAAGATGGTTGTCCTTCTGGAAGGTTCTCTTATCTCCTCAGAGGAACTCTCGAGCTCTGACAGAGTGACCATGGTCACCTCCCTGACCAAGGCCGGGTGGCCAAGTTGAAGGAGGATACTTGGTGGTTCCAAACTTCTTCCATTGAATAATTATGGAGGCCACTGTGTTCTTGGGGACCTTCAATGCTGCAGAAATGTTTTGGTAGCCTTCTCCAGATCTTTGCCTCGACACAATCCTGTCTCGGAGCTCTACGGACAATTTCTTCAACCTCATGGCTTGGTTTTTGCTCTGACATGCACTGTCAACTGTGGGACCTTATATAGACAGGTGTGTGCCTTTCCAAATCCAATCAATTGAATTTACCACAGGTGGACTCCAATCAAGTTGCAGAAACATCTCAAGGATGATCAATGGAAACAGGATGCACTTGAGCTCAATTTCGATTCTCATAGCAAATGGTCTGAATACTTATGTAAATAAGGTATTTCTTGTTTTTATTTTTAAGAAATGTGCAAAAAAAAATGTAAAACCTTTTTTTACTTTGTCATTATGGGGTATTGTGTGCCGATTTGTGCCCTTGAGCAGGGCATTGACCCTGGATGCTCCTCTGTTTCGCTCTGAATGGGAATCTGTTGGATGACTGGTATGATGTAGTTGTTGAGCAGCTTCACTGCAAGTATTTTGTATGTTTCGAATATTCTTTTTTTTAAATGAATACATGTCTTTTTTAAAGACTCAATGCTGTAGTCTCGGCCAATGGTGCTTCAACAAAGTACTGAGTAAAGGGTCTGAATACTTATGTAAATGTCATAATTCCACTTTTTATTTGTAATAAATTGGCAAACATTTCTAAAAAACTGTTTTTGCTTTGTCATTATGGAGGTATTGTGTGTAGATTGATGAGGTAAAAAAAACAATTGAATCAAGGCTGTAACGTAACAAAATGTGGAAAAAGTCAAGGGGTCTGAATACTTTCTGAAGGCACTGTATAGCTCATATACATACCAGAGGAGGCTGGTGGGAGGAGCTATTGGAGGATGTGCTCAATGTAAAGGCTGGAATGGAATCAATGGAACAGTATCAAATACAGGTAGAACTCTGTTTCATTAATTCCATTCCAGCAATTACAATGAGCCCGTCCTCCTATATCTCCTCCCACCAGTTTCCCCTGATACATACACTGTAAAGGTGAAGCAAAACACTGACATCAAGTCAGCTACCTGCTATAGTATGGTATGATGTGACAGATAAGTATGAACATTTTTTAATTTGACCAACTTTATGGTGAAACATTTTTTAAATGTTGGATTAGGAAACCATACATTTTAGTTGGCTCAAGTGTGCAATTGACCAATAAAGTGATTTTAGTCTTAATCTTAATAAATCATTAAAGTCCCAGTGCAGTCAGAAATGTGACATTTATTGTGTTTTATATATATTTCTACACTATGAGTTTGGAATAATAATATGAAATTGTGAAAATTATGATAATGTCCATTTAGTGTCAGAATTGTTTGAAAAGACTGAATGAAATTTCAGACTGTTTTGGTGGGATTGAGTTTTGGCTTGCCTGGTGACATCATCAAAATTAAATTAGTTAATAGACCAATAAGAAAGAGAGTTCCAAACCTCTCTGCCAATAACAGCTAGTTTTCAGTTTTCCCCTCCCTACTCAGACCCCTCCTATACAGTACGAGCTAAATTCTTGCTTGAGAAATTGCTCTTTGCTTAGAAGCTATTCTTGTTTCTTTTTGACAATTTGAATTGACACAGTAAGATACTTAATTGTTACCTAGAAATGATTTGATATTGGGAGAAAAACAGCTACACTGGACCTTTAAAAACCCAACCAAGAAAAATTGTCTGCTGTTTGACATACAGACTAAAAACATAAAAATGCTCACTTGAAACTGTTTCAGCACTCACATTTTACAACTATAAAATAAATCAGGGCATAATAATTATCCATTCAATCAGCCAATGTTTAGATAATAGACAGAGGGTTCTACATGAAACCCAAAAGGTTTCTACCTGTGGGGAATGCCAAAGAACCCTTTTGGATCCCTTTTTTTAAGAGTGTAGATATGCTTTCTCACACAAAGGAGGCCAGGAATCAGAGGGGAAATGGACCATAAAATAACTTAAATGACAAATTATGTAGCTTTCTGAGTCAGTGAACCAATGTTAAACATGTCACCTCCACACTGGCTCATGCAAAATACAAATAATTATCCTGGCCTGTGGCCTAAGCAGCATATTATTCCCCAAGAACACCCGCTGGTGCAGTTTCAAGGAATGATGTCATATAAGTCTACTAAATCTGAGTCTCATGAAGATAGGCAACTAAAAGGCCCAGCCATGGGCCACATCACTGTGCTACTTAGCAGTACAGCTTCCTTGCTCACAAGTCCTTACTGGTACTTGATCTTGTGTCCTCTGCCTGGCCAACACACAAGAACACGCTGCTTGACAATGTAGTAACCAGTTGCACAACTGAAAAGGCACTCATCTGGCAGCACCATTGGCAACCTTTCAAGCAGTAGAGTGAGTTTAAGGCACAAACTTACCTCTGTTACACTCCCCCCTCTAAACTCACACCACAGTGACCCCAGCCATTGAGGTGAGCACAACTGTGGTCATGGCACCACTGTAACAAACGCCACTGAGTTACTTAGCAGTACAGCTTCCTCACTCACAAGTCCTTACTGGTACTTGATCTCGTGTCCTCTACATTGCCAACACATGTGACCGTTTTGTTATAATATGTTTGCCACATTAAATCACGTCTACGGTGATTCATTTTAATCTCAATACACAACATTCTTCACATTCTTTTCTCCTTTTGAGGAGATGGCTTGTGTATGGCTCTACTGTAGTTGTTGTTGCATAAGTTATATCCCTTCATTCTTATCCCATTATGAGATGTTATTTCTTTATGTTCTATGGCAAGCACATGGGACCTTCTTGAACCCTGGACATTCCAGAGTCAGAGTGGACAGTCTTAACACAAGACCATGCTACACGTCCAGTGGGAACACTGTGGGAAAGTCAAATGCCGGCAGTCTGTGCGGAACTTACAGTTCCGTCAAATTAGGTCACTCAATTCCTGAGTGTCTAATAGGAATGGTGCACAACCACAATCACTATGTGTCAACCACAGAATCTATGGCCAAGGTGGGTCTACATTTTCCACAGAACCAAACAAATAAACAGCGGCAACACCGTTGTTGTTATTATGCATACCTCTCAATCATATATAGATATATGTTTACATGACATCCATTAAAATATAAACAAAAACCGACTGCAAAGTTAAGCCTATGTTAAAACTGTATGGCCCTATTAATTGAACAGGCCAAATGCTGCATTTCAATCTGGGCTGTGTAGGGTGCCCTGAACATATAGGTGAACCTATAGATGATACAACATAATAATTAGTTCATAAGAGACCTTAATCCTGCCATATTCCAACTCATGATGACATCACCCTCCAGAATTTACAGGGCTGCTTTTCTATTCCCAGACCGAAAAACATGTTCATTGTAGATTCTCCATCGACAATGCTTTTAGGTTTATGAATAGGCTAAGTCTGGGTCTAGAAAAAAAGATTAATCCCATCTTCCCCAAAAGTAATTGCGGCAGACTTCCAGAGAATAGTTCTAAAATCCATGCTATCCCATTTTATTGCAGAGAAGAATATGCTTATTGGACATTGGCATCAAGTGGCTTGACTGGACACTTGAAAAGTGTAGAGTAGACAACACAGAGCAGGTATTGAGGAGAGTATATCGGTGCCTGTTTTTCTTTTTATCAATAATGATTGGAGAGTTTAACACTTACTGCGTTTCGTGAAGACAGAGGCCCTGCAGCCGAGGGTGGATTGGAATATTGGATTCTCTTTCTGAGTTTTCCCTCCCTCCACCCACCTCAGATCTGTTTAATCTATTGGAATTTTTACAGTCCTCTCTGGCAGAGCCAGTGTTTAAAGCTCTGTCACACAATACATATATAAGCAGTAATAGTGTTCTATCCTGCCTCAGGGGCCTTCACAACAGCCAGTTTGTGGGTGAAGAGCCATGACGGCCAAATACCACAATGTTCTTTAATTATACACCCCCCACATTATATGTGAACTCCGAAGACTGTTTCTTGAGATCATATTTCTGCACAGATATACACTACATACACTACCGTTCAAAAGTTTGGGGTCACTTAGAAATGTCCTTGTTTTTGAAAGAAAATCACATTTTCTGTCCATTAAAATAACATCAAATTGATCAGAAATACAGTGAAGACATTGTTAATGTTGTAAATGACTACTGTAGCTGGAAACGGCTGATTTTTAATGGAATATCTACATGGGCGTACAGAGGCCCATTTTCTGCAACCATCACTCCTGTGTTCCAATGGCACGTTGTGTTAGCTAATCCAAGTTTATAACTTTAAAAGGCTGATTGATCATTATAAAACCACATTGCAAATATGTTAGCACAGCTGAAAACTTGTTGTTGTGATTAAAGAAGCAATAAAACTGGTATTCATTATACTAGTTGAGTATCTGGAGCATCAGCATTTGTGGGTTTGATTACAGGCTCAAAATGGCCAGAAACAAAGACCTTCCTTCTGAAACTTGTCAATTGATTCTTGTTCTGAGAAATGAAGGCTATTCCATGTGAGAAATTGCCAAGAAACTGAAGAGCTCGTACAATGCTGTGTACTTCTCCCTTCACAAAATAGTGCAAACTGGCCCTAACCAGAATAGAAAGAGAAGTGGGAAGCCACCGTGCACAACTGAGCAACAGGACAAGTACATTAGAGTGTCCAGTTTGAGAAACAGACGCCTCACAAGTCCTCAACTGGCAGCTTCATTAAATAGTACCCGCAAAACACCAGTCTCAATGTTAACAGTGAAGAGGCGACTCCGGGATGCTGGCCTTCTAGGCAGAGTTCCTCTGTCCAGTGTCTGTGTTCTTTTGCCCACCTTAATCTTTTATTTTTATTGGCCAGTCTGAGATATCGCTTTTTCTTTGCAACTCTGCCTAGAAGGCCAGCATCCCAGAGTAGCCTCTTCACTGTTTACGTTGAGACTGGTGTTTTGCGGGTAGTATTTAATGAAGCTGCCAGTTGAGAACTTATGAGGCGTCTGTTTCTCAAACTAGACACTCTAATGTACTTGTCCTCTTGCTCAGGTGTGCACCAGGGCCTCTTTCAAAAACAAGGACATTTCTAAGTGACCCCAAACTTTGGAACGGTAGTGTATATATATATATATATATATATATATATATATATATACCATTTAATGCGGTAAAAATTGGCAGTAATAAATCAACTATTGATTTAAGCGACAAACTGATAGAACACCATTCAAACCAAATGCCATTCAAAAACATCACACTTCATTTCTTTGTAATTTTCGTATGTTGGATGTTAGGGGGAAAAAAACGAATTTGCGTCAGTTAGTTTAAAAGGCACCTCTTTTGGCAGGTACACTGTATCGTGGCCTGCTCCCGTGCTCTGAATTCTTAGCCTCAAATATCCGTTGATGTGGTTAACGGGTGAGAATGATCATTGGTCAGCTGAGGAAACAGTGACCTTTATCACCACTACCTCATGGGAGTTATCTATCAATTTCACTTGCCACACAAAACCGATTCAAATCATTAGCATACCGCCAAATGCTAATGCAGGTATTCATACTTACAGTATACAGGACATTGAATTTTCCCTTGAACTGTATACACATTGAATCACTTTCAATCAGTGTATGCAGCACTTACATCATGACATTATTCCTATACTGAAACACTTCAGGGTCATTTCTAGTACCCATATCATGGGGCCACACTTTAAAGACAAAACCCAGTGGATGTGTCCACAACTTCACAACCCAATCCTGGTCATCTGTACTGTTACAGTACCTGGAGTGATGTTACACAATTTTAATTTCATCATCATGAACCATGAACTTACCTCCCATAAGTGCCTTGTGTTCCGCACCCCTCCTGACTGCAACTTATCCAGGAGGAGGGGGACTCCCGCAAAGGGGCCGATCCAGGTGCCCTGTGGGATACGCTGGGCGGCACAGATGCCGTAGCCAAGGCCGGGCACAGTGCTGGTGCAGAGGCACACCTCACGGGGCAGGTCCCGCAGCCAGTCAGGGACATCTGGGGGCGGCACGGCCGGCGCTGCACTGCTTGTCCCCACCAAGCGCCGCAGCGAGTGCAGGGGCCCGTGCATGGGACACTCTCCATTACGGTTATCTGCACACATGTCACACCCTGCAGGGCACAGCAGGTAGAGGGGGTTTACCAGCAACTCATCTCACATGGTACACATGGGTTACTATCACATGTACTAACACTTTGACCAGGGAAAAAATATATGTGTAATAAGTATAACTTATTTGCATTTTGATATATATGTATATCAATATATATATATATATATATATAGTCATTGGTCAGGAGGAAGGGAGGATGCACACACATTTTTAAGCAATCATTCAACATAAGTGTTTTGTGACATTTTTTGAAAACATTTTCATGCAAATCTTCTGCATTGTTTGAAAATTATAATTTGATTATATTGCTCATTTAAGAGGCCACAATAATGTTTGTGCATAACCAAACATAATTATGTTAAATACATGCCTAATTGGGTTTACAGAGGGATTGAAAAACATTGCACCTTCTGTCACCAGATGAAGAAAAAAGCTATGTCTAAATCAATTTAAGAATAGTGTGCGACTATGGCGTGGCCTTGCTCATTGCTGTCATAGCGGCATGAGTCATGGTACTGGGGGGATTCATTTTGGAACTGAAAGAGGTGTGCAACTCAAGTCGAGACCATACATATCCCACCGATGTTGTCATGTTGTTGATATGTTAATTTTGGCGATAAATTGGGGCTGTTTTACAAACATTAATGGAGTAAACTGGGATCGTAGGCTACTCCCAGATTGTTCCCCATGCAATGCGTAATGAATTCATTTAAATAATACAGTTTTAAAAATGTAGGCTACTTGCCTATATGTTACAGTCATTCAAATACCTGAACAGCACCAGCAACACGCTGCATAGGTCATGCAGTAAAAAAGTTTAATTTCAACACTGACGAAATATTTGGAGAAATGGCCTAAGGACAAACCAACACCTTTTTGACTGATTAATATAACCGTCTTCAAGTGTCAAGTACCCCCAAAAGTCCTATGTTAGGGCTTCTGAGCTAGAAAAACAGTTTAGCCTAATAACAGGTTACACATAGCCTAAACTCAAGTAGGGCCTACGCATTAAAACCTATCTGGCTGTCGGTGTAATTACACAAATTATGAAGTAAATGAAATTGTATGTTTCCTCGTGTAATACACACTTCAGCTATTTTATAAATTACCGACATTGCACTGGTTTGAAATATGGGGGAGAGAATACCGAATGTAGATAAAGCAGTCTCGCTGTCCCCGGGAGACTTCCATATACCATGTTCGGATGATGAATAGCGGCCGATGGAAAAGATCGATCTCTGATCCACACTCAGTCCACTCTCTTCTACAAAACTATACAGCAATTAATTGTGGCTTGTCCCCCCATCCCTCATCTCCTTGTGGCACATATCGATGGAGATTACTGCTGATGGGCCGTTTTATCACCTTAAATAAACACCACCATTTCAAACTTCGCTTTAATATAGAGAGGGTTGTCCTCGACGTCTATTTCCATCCGATAATGTAAAAGCAAAAATTCTTCAAGCAAAAAAATAAAATCAAAGACTGATGAAGAACGCAGACTGAATTTCTGATGTCAAAATCAATTGAATAATACATATACATAATGTGATGTTGTTTATTTGAACAAAATGAAAAGAGAAAATGATTGTTTTATTGGGCACTAATAAGAAAACACATTTATAAAAGCTTTCATTGATTTAAAAAAAACTTTGCCTAAAGGCCTAATATTAGCCTATCAATGACGAGCTCAGTGTTATTTCTTATTTATCATATTTATCAGAATATGATTATTTGTGGAATCCCTTTAACTGTCTATAAATTGGAATTATAGGCAAATAAGGACATGTGGTCTATTGTTAAAGCCTATATCAACGGTTGTAAATGGGCTATAGCTATTACATTTGCCGCCCTTGCAAGTTGTGCTGCAGTTGAACACATGAAAAATACTATATTTGTTCATCAGTGGTATAGGATACACATAAATTGGTGTGAATATAGATGATCAGAGTTAGTGAACCATGCATACGCCTAATTGACCCATACTACCCATACACGCGCGGGGCACCTGCTGATGGTCAGTGCTGAGAAGCATGACTTTCATGGGGCAAAACAGAAGTTTGGTGTGCTCAAGGACCCTTGATTAAAAGGCAATAGAAAGCCTCGTCTAGGCCTAGCATAGTTTATATTAGCCCATAAAGTCTGATTATGAGTGATGGGGAGGAGCGAGATTAAAATTATTGACGTGTTTTGCTCAATTGTGAGCATAAAGTCAAATCACATTTTCTTATATTCCTAAAATGCGGTAACATTTTAACAGCTGGATAGGCTCGTTAAATAATGCCCCCTTTAAATAAAGGGAAAACAATATTTCCACTGGAATAGTATGTGCCGTGGAATTCATACATACGATTGTTGTGGTCGCCGGTGTGATTGTTCAATGGGATAATCTCCATTCTCTGCTGTCCGTAGAGGTAGTAGTCTAACTCATCGGAGGTCAGTTTAAATCTGGACCCTTTGTCATTCTTAAAGCTGGAGGATATACAAAGTTCTTTCGCTTGAAGGTTGGTGTTGTCTGACGAGACAATGTCAGAAGAGAGAGTTTGTCCAAAAAGTGCAATTTGTGGCACAGATAGTTGAGATAAACCTGCCAATGATGAAACGGATGGAGTCGATGAAGATGTGGAGGAAGGTGTTAAAGCCGACGATGATGATGTGGAGGAGATCAGGTTCGGCCGCTGACGGAGACTTTCCACCGGAACAGCTACCCTGTCCGGCGGCTGCAGCTGCGTAATGCCTCCATTCTTCAACTGGCTTTGAGGGAAGAGCTGCTGCCAGTGTTGCATGTACGTCGGGTCCACTTTCAAGAAAGCAGATCCGCTGGGGTCACCGGGTTTTAACATCTCAAACAGGAGCTAGAGGAGACAGTAAGCAGTAGGCCTAACTTAGTCTACTTGAAAGAGACAAGTTGAGCATTCAAATTATGTTGCTTTGAAATAAGTGAATTGTTACACAATACAACATATGTAAAAGAAGCAAAGTATCTAACAATCGCACTTTACGCACAGTTTACACATTGCATGAACATACGTAATCAATTTTGATAGTAAAATAAATTAACACAGCGAGTTGACCTGACCAAAAACATTTTACCAGTACAAACACTAAAATGTAAATGGAAGTCAAACTCATTAGCCTTCCAGGTCTGTGAACCTCCCATCACATAGGCTACTCATCCTTGCGCTAAGGCAACGGTAGACAGTCTGCTACTTTTCAGAGTTTACGAGCAATGTTCTTTTCAACGAAATGGCAAGTGGGAGCATCGACCTAACAAGACTTACTCTGTTGCGTGAAAAAGGGGATTGGTCCTCGAAGGTGATTCCAATAGTATTTCCCAGACTCTTACACCATAATAGTATGACTTCGGATACGCGGCGTATGTTTCAAGCTCTATGTCTGAAGTACAATATTATCTCCTCCTGCTCTTGCCCCCTCTCCTCTGAACACTCGCAGGATCAGAGCAACTGCACGTGGGTTTTACGACAGCATAAAACACAGGGGACGAAAAAGTTCACACTGGCCCGAAATTGTATTGCCTCATCTCTTTGCCAAAACTATTCTTGGATTTTAGGCTTGAAAGAGTTGAAAGTGTGACAGTTTTGAGTTAAATTAGAAATTCAAATAGATAACGCCCATGACCAACAGTATTAGCATATATAGCCTATTAGGGTGCGTATTTATGATCTGAGGCATGCAGTCATGCACCTTTGGATTTATTTTCAACCACATGAATAAGGAACACACATATTATGCTAATGATGAATACGAACGTTTGTTAATCATGTTTTGAAAGTTTTAATTTCATTGGGGTTCAAGGTGTGCAAGGGCTTCTTAAGCATATGTATTCATATACACCTTTCCCTTTTTCATGACATTTGCCGACTGATTCAATAAATAGGTGCACCTCAAGATAATGTAGACTGCCTCATGGTATTGTTCCTTTAACTTGTTATCCAGCCCGTGTTTCCCACCCTTTCACATGAGCTTGAGAAAGTTATTACTGTTTGTACAGTGTCTGTATAGCCTATCTAAATGTAGGGCATTTTACACAATTCCTTCCAGAGGGGTGGCAAAATGTTTTGACTGGCGTGATTTTGACAAGGCCATTTGTCATCTCGAGCCCTCTGTAGATTGATAACGAAGAAAAACACCAACATAATCGTCTGAAAATGAACTCTTGTCTACAAAAGCGCAATTTCACTGTAAAAGAATGTGAAAAATAACACAGCCCTCCAAACCGACTGATTGAGGGATTTCTTGAGGGACGAATAGCCTAGCTCATGTAGGCTATACACACAAAAACTGATTCGAACATCAACCCCTTATTTTTGCACACCAGTAGGCCTATTTACCTCAACTCCAATCATCAAACTCAACTTTACAACATGGGAACAAGTCAGTTATTTATGCATCAATCAGGTTTTGGAGCTAATAAGCCCTCTCAAACTCACTGAAGCACTCAAACCTATCAATACATTTAACAGCCATTCAAAATATTATTAACGAGGTGTTGCATGATTAAATGGATATTATTAATATTATTATTAATAATAATCATAATTACTATAATAATTATAAATAATAATAATAATGAACACATGTTATAAGCTTATTCAATGGTTATTATGTAGGCCTGTTGTTGTTGTTTGCTATAAGCATGACCAAATCATTGATATTGTCCTATGCTTGGATTTTTAATTAAGCTACAACGTCGTTTCTAGAGCAAAGCGTAACCTACACAAGGAGAGCAATGGTGTTTTCATTCATTGATTAATGCTTCCTAAAGTAAAGCACATTGGAGTAGGGGCTCGGATCAATAAATTAACTGCCAAAATTAATCATGTTCTATGACAAAAGCTAATTATTTAGACATAGGCCTATAGAAAATATTATTTATATATTTATGTAACCTTGATTTGAAAGCAGGCTATAGCCTACTTAAATTGTTGTGCTCTCATTTGCATAGTGTATTCTGTTTGACATTCAATTAAAACGTTTACATTTCTTGTTAATTAATTCGCCTGATGAATGCAAGACAAATGGACGGCTGTCTTTGACAGAAGTCCGATAAAGAATTCAACAACCTCTCCCCATGCCCCAAGTGTCTCCTGATCTTGGCTCTAAGGTCACGGGTTGCTGAGTATATAATTAATTAATATGGACGTATATTCAGATGGGAGTTAGTCTCTTTATTTCAACTTATTCTACACTCAAGCAGGCCTATAAGTGTTTTGTGAAATGTGTAACTGCTTAATATTTAGGACGACTAAATTATATAGCCAACATAGAGTGATGAAAATTATGCTATTTTGAATTATTGGACATTAATGCTAAAGGCAGTATAAGAAAAATACCGCCAGTTGAAAAAACGACTTTCACTCCCCCCCAAAAAAACTGTCAATTAAACGTGCAAATAGTGAGATACTTGTCTGTGACGTTTCAAGCAGGGAGATAACCTAAATGGGCATGTCCTGTGTCATCATCTCGTTTCCATTGGAGAAATGCAAGGTGTTATAATTGCCCTCTGTTACAATTGCCCACACACAGCCTCCCCATATTTATAGTATTTCTTGCAAACCTGTATACTTGAAAGTGCTCATTTGTTTCAATGAACAAGCTCTGCAGTCATGACACAATACACGATTTGAGTGCTTGCTCTTATTGGTGGTGTTGCCTAGGCTATAATTTCCCCTAGGCATTACTTTCAACATGGGAAAAGTATTTTCTTCATTCATGCTTTTGGATTTCCACGTTTAGATATAGGAAGGTTATTTTGATTAGGCCTATTGAATCCATCTCAGATGGAACTGGAGATTAGTTTAAATAAGTTTGATAATATTGGTCTTCATAGGCATAAAAACATAAACACATGTATTCTGTCAATATCAAATAGCCTAAATAGCCTACCCATGTCCTGAATTCTGTTGCCTATTCGCTGTCTCTTAACAGACATAAATCGCAACTCTCCATTTGTTTGTACACAGGAAAATAAAACAATAGTCAATATACCTATAGTATACCTATAGTCTGCAGTATACCTATAGTCTCAATTCAAGGGCTGCAGATATTGGATGTGTAACCTCAACCGCAGAACAATTGTGATGTCCCAAAAGTTGCAAGAGGGCGCAGTAGTTGCCTGGTCGAGACTAGGGTTGAATGGCACGAACCAGGTTACCGAGATTTACCGGAATTTACCGCCCAATACCACTCTTTTTCTGGGATAAATAACTGCGAGAAACCGGTAAATTATAATAAATTATTTATATGACCTGTTAAATGATATGCTATGTCTAAATCTGGCTTCTCTACGGCCTCTGCATGAGAAATCATCAATGTTCAGGGTGGGGACAGACAGCCCATCTCAGTATGGAGCGTGGTTCACAATGCATGTAGATCTAGCATCTCATCATGGTAACTTTTGTTCTTGTGACAGGTAGCCTGCATTTGCTGCAGCATAGTCTATGCTATGGTAATATAATATAATTTATCCATCTCCATCTGGCTTCCAGGGGTTACCTTTTTTTTATTGTAATGATTTATTAAATGTTTTATTGCAGCTGCAGAGTTTTAAAACAGCCTATCACTCCAATATCCTTGCTTTAAATCAGTACACGCATGAGCACTCTCTCGAAGTCTTTCTCTCTTTCCATCAACTCAAAAAAAATATATTGAACAAAAATATACAAAAATATACAAAAATATACAAACAAAAATATAAACACGTGTAAAGTGTTGGTACCATGTTTCATGTGCTGAAATAAAAGATCCCAGAAATGTTACGAACACACAAAAAGCTTATTTCCCTCAACAAATGATATCTCGTTTCCCAAAATAATCCAGACACCTGACAGGTGTGGCATAAGAAGCTGATTCAACCGCATGATCAGTCCACAGGTTCACCTTGTTCTGGCGACAATAAAATGCCACTCTGAAATGTGCAGTTTTGTCACACAGCACAATGCCACAGATGTCTCAAGTTTTGAGGGAGCGTGCAATTGACATGCTGAACGCAGGAATGTCCCCCAGAGCTGTTGCCAGGGAACTAAATGTTAATAACTCTACCATAAGCCGCCTCCAACATTGTTTCAGAGAATTTGGCAGTACGTCTAACTGGCCTTACAACCGCAGACCACGTTTAACCACGCCATGCCAGGACCTCCACATCCAGCTTCTTCATCTGCGGGATTGTCTGAGACCAGTCACCCAGACAGCTGATGAAACGGAGGAGTATTTAGGTCTGTAATAAAGCTTTTTTGGGGGGAAAACTTATTTTAAATGGCTGGACCTGGCTCCTCAGTGGGTGGGCCTATGCCCTTCCAGGCCTACCCATGGCTGCGCCCCTGCCCAGCCATGTGAAACCCATAGATTATGGCCTAATTAATTTATTTCTAATTGACTGATTTCCTTATATGAACTGCAACGCAGTTTAAATTATTGCATGTTGCTTTGATATTTTTGTTCAGTATAGATAATCCGGTTCTAGATTGATATATAGCCCTAGATGTCATAGTCTACCTCTTTCAGGTAATACATTAAATGCAGTATTAGCCTTATATTTAGCTAATTCATGATGGGTTGGTTATGCATAGTAAGCTTCTAACTTGTAGCCTCTGTCTCTTGAACAATACGCACAGCACCAGTGCTCCTCTGGCCTATCTCCTTAAAAATTGCTCCTTCGCTCTTGGAGTCCCATGCAGGAAAAATTAGACGAATAGCTTCTGGATATGACTTTTATACCATGTCTTATACCAATAGCCTATGTGAAGAGGGACACAAGCCAAAGATTGTTTTATGTTAAATAATGCAGCCAATAGAACTTACAAGTAGTTTGAAAGAAGAGCGAACATGCGATAGTGGTAAGCTATTGCAGTTAGGCCTATTTCATCGACCCATAATCATTCAATCTTCGTACAAGAGATGGTAAAGCCTTCTGCATCAATTTCCAGTCCAATATTATTCAAGAATGTCATTAAAATGATGAAGATAAGAACATCACAACTTATTTAATTTTACTGTTGAAAGCAAGGAACGAATGAAGCAACAATAGAAAGAGAAAGAGGAGGTAGGCTAATAACATTAGGGGAAATATTATAAAAGACATATATGCATCAGCCTACTAATTATACAAATAGGCCTGATTATATTTTAAAATGTGTGTGAAATGTTAAATGTCAGAATAATAGTAGAGAGAATGATTTATTTCAGCTTTTATTTCTTTCATCACATTCCCGGTGAATTAGAAGTTTACATACACACAATTAGTATTTGGCAGAGTTGCCTTTAAATTGTTTAACATGGGTCAAATGTTTCGGGTAGCCTTCCACAAGCTTCCAACAATAAGTTGGGTGAATTTTGGCCAATTCCTCCTGAGAGAGCTGGTGTAACCGAGTCAGGTTTGTAGGCCTCCTTGCTCGCACACACTTTTTCAGTTCTGCGCACAAATTCTCTAAAAGATTGAGGTCAGGGCTTTGTAATGGCCACTCCAATACCTTGACTTCATTATCCTTAAGCCATCTTGCCACAACTTTGGAAGTATGTTTGTGGTCTTTGTCCATTTGGAAGACCCATTTGCGACCAAGCTTTAACTTCCTGTCACGTTCTGACCTTAGTTCCTTTGTTATGTCTTTGTTTTAGTATAGCCAGGGCGTGAGTTGGGTGGGTTGTCTATGTTCGTTTTTCTATAATTTGGTATTTCTGTGTTCGACCGAGTATGGTTCTCAATCAGAGGCAGCTGTTAATCGTTGTCCCTGATTGAGAATCATACTTAAGTAGCCTGGTTTCACTTTTGAATTGTGGATGTTTGACTTCCGTGTCAGTGTTTGTTACCACACGGGACTGTTTTGTTTATTCACGTTCATTGTTTTGCTCCAGTGTTCTGTTGTATTTGATTAAACATTATGGACACTTACCACGCTGCGCATTGGTCCTCCGATCCTTCTCGCTACTCCTCCTCAGGAGAGGATGACGAGATCCGTTACACTTCCTGACTGATGTTTTGAGATGTTGCATCAATATATCTGAGGAGGAGTAGCGAGAAGGATGATGCCACCCCTTTGCTTCACGGTTGGGATAGTGTTCTTCAGCTTCCTCCAAATATAGCAATGGTCATTATGGCCAAACAGTTCTATTTTTGTTTCATCAGACCAGAGGACATTTCTCCAAAAAGTACGATCTTTGTGTGTAGTTGCAAACCGTGTCTGGCTTTTTTTATGGTGGTTTTGGAGCAGTGGTTCTTCCTTCCGGAGCAGCTTTTCAGGTTATGTCGATATAGGACTGGCCACCCCTCATAGCCTGGTTCCTCTCTAAGTTTCGTCCTAGGTTTTGTCCTTTCTAGGGAGTTTTTCCTAGCCACAGTGCTTCTACACCTGCATTGCTTGCTGTTTGGGGTTTTAGGCAGGGTTTCTGTACAGCACTTTGAGATATCAGCTGATGTAAGAAGGGCTATATAAATAAATTTGATTGACTTTTGGATGATATAGGACTCATTTTACTGTGGATATAGATACTATTTTACCTGTTTCCTCCAGCATCTTCACATGGTCCTTTGCTGTTGTTCTGGGATTGATTTGCACTTTTCGCACCAAAGTATATTCATCTCTAGGAAACAGAATGCGTCTTCTTCCTGAGCGGTATGATGGCAACATGGTCCCATGGTGTTTATACTTGTGTACTATTGTTTGTACAAATGAACGTGGTACCTTCAGGCATTTGGAAATTGCTCCCAAGGATGAACCAGACTTGTGGAGGTCTACCATTTTTTTTCTGAGGTCTTGACTGATTTATTTAGATTTTCCCATGATGTCAAGCAAAGAGGCACTGAGTTTGAAGGTCGGCCTTGAAATACATCCACAGGTACACCTCCAATTGACTCAAATTATGTAAATTAGCCTATCAGAAGCTTCTAAAGCCATGACATCATTATCTGGAATGTTCCAAGCTGTTTCAAGGCATAGTAAACTTAATATATGTGAACTTCTGACTAGTTAAACTAGTTTTAATGACTCTAACCTAAGTGAACGTAGACTTCCGACTTCAAGTGTAGCTAGCTACATCTATTGGCTTTTATGTTTTCCCGTCGTGGGTCATGGGACTGTATATGTATTCGATAACAGCACAATCATTTGGTCTTGTTTGGTCTTGGGCTCATTAAATGTCTCGAATGTAGGGCTCATAAAATGTATTTAATGTATTTAATGGCTCATCAGGCCTAGGTAGAATCAGGCTTGAATTTTCGATCAAAGCTCTAATCAAATCCAGACATAGGCCCATTTATATGCTTTATAATGCTTTTGTAGGACACTTCTGGTTTTGGTGGGAAATACCGGGTCACCCGGGAGAAAGTGATTTATTCTCCAGGTGGGGGGGGGGGGGGGGTCAGAAGTGTCAGAAGCGTGGATGTAATTGGACATTATCTTCAATCAAAAATGGAGGGAGAAAAAAATTCCAGTAGCTAGCTATATGAGTGAAAATGTGGCCTTTGCCAACAGACTACTAAACGCTATTGGATGTGAGTGAAACAAAAATACTTTGCAGCAATGCAGTCATTTACATCACCGAAAATTGGTGGAAATGGGAACAAAGACTGAACCTGTTTTACATAGCCAGTGGGCTAAATGACAAGCCGGTGGAAAATAGCAGTTTTTCTACACTGCATCGCCGAGGATGCAATGGAGATCTACAACACGATGGAGATTCCATATGCTGATCCACAGGACAAGAAAATGGCAGAGGTGAGCAAGCGTTTGAAAAATATTGTGCAACATGGAGGAATACTGTTGGGAGAGAACAGTTTTAGGAACACAAGTTCAATGAAAAGCAAGTATTGACAAGTTTATAACCGAACTGAGGCTGAGAGCACGCAGCTGTGAGTTCAGAGACACTGAGGATCTAATGCTAAAGGAGAAAATTGTGTTTAGCATCACAGATAGTGTTAGCAGAAAAATGTACCAAGTAATTCAAATTAAAAGAGATTGAGACTGTGTTCATATCCCATGGAGGCACCTGCATAAAACCAAATGGCGTAATGACATTGCAAGTGCACACTGCACAAACAAGCTAAAGTTCTATGTTACAGATACATCTACTACTTGGCAGAGAGGTCTGTGTGCAGCTTGACCTCATCAGAAAAGTTGAAACAGTTGCACACCACGGTCCGCAAGCGCTACGCATCTGTGTTCAAAGGACTATGTGAGTTTCCAGGCCAGCACCACATCTACATTGATTCAAAAGTCTCTCCTGTTGTTCATGGATGCAGGAGGAAAATCCCATATGCTGTGCTTGGACAGGCTGAAAGAGACATTGGACAACCAAGAGCAGAAGGGTGTGGTCAGCAAAGTAACAAAACCAAAAGCGTGGGTGAGCAGTCTAGTCAGAACTGAAAAGAAAATGTCTCTGTTAGAGTATGCTTGGACCCCAAGGACCTGAATAAGTCCATACACTTCTCCATACCCACGCCAGAGGATGTGCAATGCAAACCAACAAGAAATAAGGTCTTCACTATTCTAGATGAGAAGGATTGGTATTGGCAAATCAAGTTGGATGCGGAATCAGCTGCTCTCTGCACATTCAATAACCCATAGGGGAGGTAACAGTTTAATCGCTTATCCTATGGCAAAAAAAGTGCCAGCGAGGTATTTCAGCAGATTAACTCAGATCGTTTTTTAAAGAAGAGCATGACCGCATTCTACAGCAGGCAATGGACAGAGCCATCCGTCTGAATGTGAAGTTCAATGATGATAAGATACAGTACACGGTGAGCGAAGTGAAATACATGGGGCACTTCACCAGCACAGATGGGGTTTAAGCAAGGTGACAGCACTAGAAGACAGAAAATATCTACAGAGGCTACTGGGCATGCCACATTTCCTAACTCAGTATATCCCAGATGAAGCCACTCAGAATCTTCTTCAGGAAGGACATGGCATGGCAGTAGCACCCAGAACAACAACCAGCAATGGAGATTGAAAAAAAGCCATCTCCACTGCGTGTGACACTGCTGGAATTATTCAATCCACAGGAAGAGATTGAAATCAAGTGCATTGACAAACTGAAAACTCCAAGAACACTACAAACTGAAAACTATAAATAGCTCTCTTCAAGTCGTTTCATTAAAACAAATCTCTAGGCCTAATAAGCAGGTAGACATGTGAACAATAGCCTAAATAACGAATGTGTAAGAAATAACCTAGAGATAATAACCATGGCTGAAGTCCACTATAGCCTTCCACCTTATAATGCGTAAAATGATGGTTTTGTAATGCTCGAAATTGCACAGGATGCATTGTCGGGGTGTAGAGCGCTCGCTCCTGCGCATCTATCTTTCCGCGACTTCTCACTGAGCTGAAGCATGTTGGTCTACATTCTAGGGCTGTTTATACCCTACGGAGTTAGACCCTATGGAGAGTAGCGTAGTGTCGCAATGTCGTCGCGTCACGAAAGGGGCGGCTACCTGTAGTGTCTTCAGACATTCGATGTACTCCTGTGCAACGTTTGTAACGTTTGTAACGCGCACGTTTGTAACGGGCCATATCATTCCTTGCGTAGCAGTGTTGTGTAGGCAATTAAAGCTTGCTTGGTTCCATGATCTGATCTATACCCACTGGGCAAGGGAATTTCGTATCTGATTATTTCACACGGCTATGTGGGAAGCTAATCAACTTCAAAATCACCTCAACTTCACGATTGCTGTCTTGGTTTAGCTTGGCATTCAATAATAGGCCTATAAAAACGAATGCACTCAACTACTGTAAATCTGCAAATGCCTAAAAGGTAAATGTAACATTTTCCATTGATAACCAAATATAATCTCTAACAATAAACCAAACAACATTGTAGCCTTATTAGAATGCCCCCCAAATTCATTTTGTTTAGAAGTAATAACTACCTGATTGACTACCTAAAAACAGCCCTATGCCATGTGCTTTTTGTGAGCAAAAATTATGGCATTCTATTTCTAGCTGATATGGGAGTGAATACATTCAAGCTGCATATTATACTGGGATAATGTTATAGGTTACACTGGCAAGTAAAGAGTATTTGCCGGGCCATGCCAATTGATTCAATTAGAAATCGGGTTATTTCACAAGTGGGACGCTAAAAAGGCCTGCTCGCTTGCTGTTTTTAGCCAGATAGCTAGCAAACTGCTTGCGGCATAGCCTACAGCCAACTGGCAGGCACACAAGATAATGTAAAACAAACCTAAACTTTCAATACATGTAGCCATCATTCAAATATGCAGTTGGTTTTCATTTAAATAAGCTAAGAGTGGTGATGATGTTTTAAATGTGATTCTTTGCTTTTACCACAAATGGGAAGACAACAACAAGAAAATCTCTGCTATCGCCACCTTGTGTATGTTAATATTTGGAGGATTTGGAACACATGGACCTGTGAGGGTATCATGTTACAAAAGGTGCATGTCGCTCCAAAAAAAATCGGAAAATCAAGGTGGAATTTGATGGAAGCCTTCATGAATGAACAGCTACTGTGTTGAATAAAAGCTCGAGACCCAGGGTCTCGACCCCGCCCTGTGCAACTGGGTACTGGACTTCCTGACGGGCCGCCCCCAGGTGGTGAGGGTAGGCAACAACATCTCCACCCCGCTGATCCTCAACACTGGGGCCCCACAAGGGTGCGTTCTGAGCCCTCTCCTGTACTCCCTGTTCACCCACGACTGCGCGGCAACGCACGCC
Source organism: Oncorhynchus masou masou (assembly GCF_036934945.1). NCBI lineage: Eukaryota > Metazoa > Chordata > Actinopteri > Salmoniformes > Salmonidae > Oncorhynchus > Oncorhynchus masou. The sequence continues at coordinate 51,933,308 of NC_088212.1, forward strand.
TCCAACTCAATCATCAAGTTTGCGGACGACACAACAGTGGCAGGCTTGATTACCAACAACGACGAGACGGCCTACAGGGAGGAGGTGAGGGCCCTCGGAGTGTGGTGTCAGGACAATAACCTCACACTCAACGTCAACAAAACTAAGGAGATGATTGTGGACTTCAGGAAACAGCAGAGGGAACACCCCCCTATCCACATCGATGGAACAGTAGCGGAGAGGGTAGTAAGTTTTAAGTTCCTCGGCATACACATCACAGACAAACTGAATTGGTCCACTCACACAGACAGCATCGTGAAGAAGGCGCAGCAGCGCCTCTTCAACCTCAGGAGGCTGAAAAAATTTGGCTTGTCACCAAAAGCACTCACAAACTTCTACAGATGCACAATCGAGAGCATCCTGGCGGGCTGTATCACCGCCTGGTACGGCAACTGCTCCGCCCACAACCGTAAGGCTCTCCAGAGGGTAGTGAGGTCTGCACAACGACTTGATTAGTGTAGTGTCAACAACGCAGCCACTGCCAGCTAGCCTACAAAGTCAACAACGCAGCCACTGCCAGCTAGCCTACTCCAGCAGTACTGTATCATTTCAATCATTTTAGTCAATAAGATTCTTGCTACGTAAGCTTAACTTTCTGAACATTCGAGACGTGTAGTCCACTTGTCATTCCAATCTCCTTTGCATTAGCGTAGCCTCTTCTGTAGCCTGTCAACTATGTGTCTATCTATCCCTGTTCTCTCCTCTCTGCACAGACCATACAAACGCTCCACACCGCGTGGCCGCGGCCACCCTAATCTGGTGGTACCAGCGCGCACGACCCACGTGGAGTTCCAGGTCTCCGGTAGCCTCTGGAACTGCCGATCTGCGGCCAACAAGGCAGAGTTCATCTCAGCCTATGCCTCCCTCCAGACCCTCGACTTCTTGGCACTGACGGAAACATGGATCACCACAGATAACACTGCTACTCCTACTGCTCTCTCTTCGTCCGCCCACGTGTTCTCGCACACCCCGAGAGCTTCTGGTCAGCGGGGTGGTGGCACCGGGATCCTCATCTCTCCCAAGTGGTCATTCTCTCTTTCTCCCCTTACCCATCTGTCTATCGCCTCCTTTGAATTTCATGCTGTCACAGTTACCAGCCCTTTCAAGCTTAACATCCTTATCATTTATCGCCCTCCAGGTTCCCTCGGAGAGTTCATCAATGAGCTTGATGCCTTGATAAGCTCCTTTCCTGAGGACGGCTCACCTCTCACAGTCCTGGGCGACTTTAACCTCCCCACGTCTACCTTTGACTCATTCCTCTCTGCCTCCTTCTTTCCACTCCTCTCCTTTTTGACCTCACCCTCTCACCTTCCCCCTACTCACAAGGCAGGCAATACGCTCAACCTCATCTTTACTAGATGCTGTTCTTCCACTAACCTCATTGCAACTCCCCTCCAAGTCTCCGACCACTACCTTGTATCCTTTTCCCTCTCGCTCTCATCCAACACTTCCCACACTGCCCCTACTCGGATGGTATCGCGCCGTCCCAACCTTCGCTCTCTCTCCCCCGCTACTCTCTCCTCTTCCATCCTATCATCTCTTCCCTCTGCTCATACCTTCTCCAACCTATCTCCTGATTCTGCCTCCTCAACCCTCCTCTCTTCCCTTTCTGCATCCTTTGACTCTCTATGTCCCCTATCCTCCAGGCCGGCTCGGTCCTCCCCTCCCGCTCCGTGGCTCGATGACTCATTGTGAGCTCACAGAACAGTGCTCCGGGCAGCCAAGCGGAAATGGAGGAAAACTCGCCTCCCTGCGGACCTGGCATCCTTTCACTCCCTCCTCTCTACATTTTCCTCCTCTGTCTCTGCTGCTAAAGCCACTTTCTACCACTCTAAATTCCAAGCATCTGCCTCCCCCTCCCCCCCCTCCTCCCTCTCTGCAGATGACTTCGTCAACCATTTTGAAAAGAAGGTCAACGACATCCGATCCTCGTTTGCTAAGTCAAACGACACTGCTGGTTCTGCTCACACTGCCCTACCCTGTGCTCTGACCTCTTTCTCCCCTCTCTCTCCAGATGAAATCTCGCTTCTTGTGACGGCCGGCCGCCCAACAACCTGCCCGCTTGACCCTATCCCCTCCTCTCTTCTCCAGACCATTTCCGGAGACCTTCTCCCTTACCTCACCTCGCTCATCAACTCATCCCTGACCGCTGGCTACGTCCCTTCCGTCTTCAAGAGAGCGAGAGTTGCACCCCTTCTGAAAAAACCTACACTCGATCCCTCCGATGTCAACAACTACAGACCAGTATCCCTTCTTTCTTTTCTCTCCAAAACTCTTGAACGTGCCGTCCTTGGCCAGCTCTCCCGCTATCTCTCTCAGAATGACCTTCTTGATCCAAATCAGTCAGGTTTCAAGACTAGTCATTCAACTGAGACTGCTCTTCTCTGTATCACGGAGGCGCTCCGCACTGCTAAAGCTAACTCTCTCTCCTCTGCTCTCATCCTTCTAGACCTATCGGCTGCCTTCGATACTGTGAACCATCAGATCCTCTTCTCCACCCTCTCCGAGTTGGGCATCTCCGGTGCGGCCCACGCTTGGATTGCGTCCTACCTGACAGGTCGCTCCTACCAGGTGGCGTGGCGAGAATCTGTCTCCTCGCCACGCGCTCTCACCACTGGTGTCCCCCAGGGCTCTGTTCTAGGCCCTCTCCTATTCTCGCTATACACCAAGTCACTTGGCTCTGTCATAACCTCACATGGTCTCTCCTATCATTGCTATGCAGACGACACACAATTAATCTTCTCCTTTCCCCCTTCTGATGACCAGGTGGCGAATCGCATCTCTGCATGTCTGGCAGACATATCAGTGTGGATGACGGATCACCACCTCAAGCTGAACCTCGGCAAGACGGAGCTGCTCTTCCTCCCGGGGAAGGACTGCCCATTCCATGATCTCGCCATCACGGTTGACAACTCCATTGTGTCCTCCTCCCAGAGCGCTAAGAACCTTGGCGTGATCCTGGACAACACCCTGTCGTTCTCAACTAACATCAAGGCGGTGGCCCGTTCCTGTAGGTTCATGCTCTACAACATCCGCAGAGTACGACCCTGCCTCACACAGGAAGTGGCGCAGGTCCTAATCCAGGCACTTGTCATCTCCCGTCTGGATTACTGCAACTCGCTGTTGGCTGGGCTCCCTGCCTGTGCCATTAAACCCCTACAACTCATCCAGAACGCCGCAGCCCGTCTGGTGTTCAACCTTCCCAAGTTCTCTCACATCACCCCGCTCCTCCGCTCTCTCCACTGGCTTCCAGTTGAAGCTCGCATCCGCTACAAGACCATGGTGCTTGCCTACGGAGCTGTGAGGGGAACGGCACCGCAGTACCTCCAGGCTCTGATCAGGCCCTACACCCAAACAAGGGCACTGCGTTCATCCACCTCTGGCCTACTCGCCTCCCTACCACTGAGGAAGTACAGTTCCCGCTCAGCCCAGTCTAAACTGTTCGCTGCTCTGGCCCCCCAATGGTGGAACAAACTCCCTCACGACGCCAGGACAGCGGAGTCAATCACCACCTTCCGGAGACACCTGAAACCCCACCTCTTCAAGGAATACCTAGGATAGGATAAAGTAATCCTTCTCACCCCCCCCCTTAAATGATTTAGATGCACTATTGTAAAGTGGCTGTTCCACTGGATGTCAGAAGGTGAATTCACCAATTTGTAAGTCGCTCTGGATAAGAGCGTCTGCTAAATTACTTAAATGTAATGTAAATGTATCACCGGGGGCAAACTACCTGCCCTCCAGGACACCTACACCACCCAATGTTACTACAGGAAGGCCACAAAGATCATCAAGGACAACACCCACCCGAGCCACTGCCTGTTCACCCCGCTATCATCCAGAAGGTGAGGTCAGTACAGGTGCATCAAAGCTGGGACCGAGAGACTGAAAAACAGCTTCTATCTCAAGGCCATCAGACTGTTAAACAGCAACCACTAACATTGAGTGGCTGCTGCCAACACACTGACTCAACTCCAGCCACTTCAATAATGGGAATTGATGGGAAAGGATGTAAAATATATCACTAGCCACTTTAAACAATGCTACCTAATATAATGTTTACATACCCTACATTATTCATCTCATATGTATACGTATATACTGTACTCTATCATCTACTGCATCCTTATGTAATACATGTATCACTAGCCACTTTAACTATGCCACTTTGTTTACATACTCATCTCATATGTATATACTGTACTCGATACCATCTACTGTATCTTGCCTATGCTGCTCTGCACCATCACTCATTCATATCTTTATGTACATATTCTTTATCCCCTTACACTGTGTATAAGAAATTAGTTTTGGAATTGTTAGTTAGATTACTTGTTGGTTATTACTGCATTGTCGGAACTGGAAGCACAAGCATTTCGCTACACTCACATTAACATCTGCTAACCATGTGTATGTGACAAATAAAATTTGATTTGATTTGATTTGAATACATACTGGTACGAGAGTCAACGAGAGTCTACATTTTCATTTGAATTATTTGAAAAAAACGTCACCTTTATTTAACTAGGCATAGTTCATAACATGTATAGGGCAATAACAGAACATTGCATTCATCCCATTCTAACATTGAATGTCTTGGTACATTTATCGACATACCTTGTGTCACTCCCTGATCTGTTTCACCTGTCCTTGTGCTTGTCTCCACCCTCCTCCAGGTGTCGCCCATCTTCCCCATTATCCCCTGTGAATTTATACCTGTATTTTCTGTCTGTCTGTGCCAGTTCGTCTTGTTTGCCAAGTCAACCAGCAGTTGTCTCTTAGCTCCTGGTTTTCCCCAGTCTCTCTTTTTCTTGTCCTCCTGGTTCTGACCCTTGCCTGTCCTGACTCTGAGCCCGCCTGCCTGACCACTCTGCCTGCCTCTGACCTGGAGACTGCCTGCCTCCATGTACCGTTTTTGGACTCTGCGCTGGCTATGAACTCTTGCCTGTCAGCGACCTGCCTTTTGCCTACCCGTTGGATTATAATAAATATCGGAACTCAAACCATCTGCCTCCTGTGTCTGCATCTGGGTTTCGCCTTGTGTCGCTATAGTTTGAACTGGCCATGCCTGACCCAGCAGACTTGGACCAGCTCAGTCACACTGTTTCCCTGCAGGGAGCCACCATTAAGAGACAGGAGGAGCTACTTCAGAACCTGATGGAGGGGCTCCCTACATCTGACGGCAACACCGTCATTCTGACGATAGTGGAATGGTTTTCCAAGGCCGACCATTTCATCCCTCTCCCCAAACTACCCTCTGCCAAAGAGACGGCCCAGCTCATGGTGCAGCACGCCTTCCGGATCCACGGACTCCCGGTGGACATGGTCTCCGACCGGGGTAATCAGTTGTCGTCTCTGTTCTGGATGGCTTTCTGCACCCTTATTGGGTTGTCGGCCCGCCTGTCCTCCGGATTCCATCCCCAATGCAACGGCCAGTCGGAGCGAGCAAACCATGACCTGGAAACAACTTTAAGATGCTGCGTCTCGACCAACCCCACTACCTGGAGCCGACAACTAGTCTAGGTGGATTATGCCCGGAACACTCTTCCCTGTTCGGCCACTGGACTCACCCCATTGAGCACTCAAAAGGGGAATCAGAGTTTTTGGACTCTGCCCTGGCTATGAACTCTTGCCTGTCCCTGACCTGCCTTTTAGCTATCCCTTGGATTATAAGAAATATCAGCGCTCAAACCATCTGCCTCCTGTGTCAGCTAGCATTAGGTCACTGGAGATGGATCTCAAAATAGCCTATTTTTGTAATACACTAATATATTATATTCTAATCTTCTCTTTTTAGTCTGTGGTTCACACCATAGAGCTCCAAGACACAAATGACTGAAACCTGCCCTATACAGTGTGTCATTGAGGGAAGACTGAAGTCAAAAATCCATTTATTGTGGAGGTGGAGGGATGGGAGGGTTATCACTACACTTTCGCTAGATAAATATTATGCAGTTGTTGTTTATGTAAATTTATTACTAGAGCATATCCATGGTTCTCTAATGGGCATACTAACTATTAACTAAATAAATACTTAATTCATGAGAAGATGTAATTTATAATGAATATGTTAAAACTGTTGGGCGTAATTTGTTTGTTCTACACTAATTGTCAAATGATCAGTATGTCATTTGCACTATCCACTCAGCACATTGTCATGCTAAGCTGAAACAACTTTTTTTCTCTCACATTGTTGATACAATTAAACAATACTTAATGCTCAATACTTAATACTCAATGCAATACTTAACACATTTTCACATATGCTATGCATCAAATGTCATCACAGCAGCTGTATTCCGTTAAATGCATTTGAATGTGTTAATGAGGTCCCCTTTGTGAATAAAGTATGTTGTGTTGTCATGGTCATAATATTTTTATATTCTCTACGAGAAATCACATTTTCAGGATTAATCAGGAAGATGTAGTAGTTAGCAGGCTGCAAAATTATGAATATAAGAACAATATTGTGCACAATTGCATTAGGCAATGTTCCTATTAGGTACCTTTGAGGGTTCAGTGAGACGTTATCCCACTGACTTTCAGAGAAATTTCTAGGAACATTAAAACCTCAGGACCATAAGAGGACATCCTTTGTCCCTGGAACAAAACGGTAACTAGACAAAAAGCCAGGGGACTATGACACCATAACCAAATAACATTCTTAAAATCTTCCTCAAAGATGTCCCTGGAACAAACCGGGAACCAACCGGGAACCTCCAGGGCACCATGACACAACATCCTGAACACTTTAGGAAACCATTTCATGACATTCTGGGGATGTCTTGACGGCTCATTTTTGTTTGCAGGGAAGTATGCCGCGTGATGCTCCCAAGGGAACGTTCTCTGGTGGACCTTTGTGTAGTTTCCTGCAAGTTATTGTAGTGGACATGAGTTACTCATGGTTGCTCAAGGTCATGTGATGGGTAACCCCACCTGTGACTTCAAAATCAGTGTCGGCCCTCAGACCAAAAGGGGAATATCCTCTTGGTCTATTGGTTAAGATGTTGGTTTCTCCCAAGGTGGACCAGGGTTCATATCACACATGTTACATTAACAGGAAATCATTGAGGACCATGTTAGAACATTTGTCAAAACATTTGTTTTACCAGTCGTCAGGACGTCACATGATGGTCCCAGATGTCCCAAACCATTGTAAGTAAAGTAATGAAATGTTATGGGGCTTTTAAGATAAGTGGTATGCTGTTCAGCTAAAATATTGTACAAATCTTTAATCAAAGACAATATGATTACATTTGACATAATCACTTAGGACTGACCTTTCAATGTGACCACACCTGGGACATGAACTCACAACCTCTGGATTTGGGGTACGCTGATCTTTCTGCTGCACCACAAAGTCTGTATCATTCTCAGAAGTCACCTAGACGTTCATTACCTACAGTGCAATCGGAAAGTATTCAGACCCCTTGACTTTTTCCACATTTGGTTACGTTACAGCCTTATTCAAAAATGGATTTTTAAAAATCTACACACAATACCCTATATTGACAAAAAAACAGCGTTCAAATCCAGGCTCTGGCTGGGCCACTCAAGGACATGTCCCAAAGTCACTCCTGCATTGTCTTGGCTGTGTGCTTAGGGTCGTTGTCCTGTTGGAAGGTGAACCATCACCCCAGTCTGAGGTCCTGAGCGCTCTGGAGCAGGTTTTCATCAATCATCTCTCTGTACTTTGCTCCGTTCATCTTTCCCTCAATCCTGACTAGTCTCCCAGTCCCTGTCGCTGAAAAACATCCCCTTGACAGCTCTTTGGTCTTGGCCATAGTGGAGTTTGGAGTGTGACTGTTTGAGGTTGTGGACAGGTGTCTTTTATACTGATAACAAGTTCAAACAGGTGCCATTAATACAGGTAACGAGTGGAGGACAGAGGAGCCTCTTATAGAAGAAGTTACAGGTCTGTGAGAGCCAGAAATCTTGCTTGTTTGTAGGTGACCAAATACTTATTTTCCACCATCATTTGCAAATTAATTCATTAAAAATCCTAAATCCTTTTTTCTCATTTTGTCTGTCATAGTTGAAGTGTACTACCTATGATGAAAATTACAGGCCTCTCTCATCTTTTTAAGTGGGAGAAGTTGCACAATTGGTGGCTGACTAAATACTTTTTTTGCCCCACTGTAGACAGGTGTGTGCCTTTCCAAATCATATCCAATCGTGTCATAGTAAATGGTTTGAATACTTATGTAAATAAGGTATTTCTGTTTTTTTATTTTTAATAAATTAGCAAAAACATTCTTAAAACCTGTTTTCATTTTGTCATCATTGTGTATTGTGTGTAGATTGATGAGTATTTTAAAAAAAAATCAATTTTCGAATAAAGCTGTAATGTACCAAAAAGTAGAAAAAGTCTGAATACTTTCCGAATGCACTGTATAACACATCTCTGCACTAAGTAAAAGAGTGCCATCTGCACTTCTATTTTAGTTATAAATTAATGTGACTATTCTCTTCATCATTGATTTAATTTACTTATTTACAGAGTTTTCCATATATTGGTCTAATGTTGGTGGGACATTTTATTCTGTTTCAATGTTACTCCTCAATCACTATGAAAAATACAATTGTTTTTCTTGAGTGTATCTTGATGGGCTTGGCAACAGTAACAAGGGGTATAGCTTTTTAATGGGTAGAACGTTTCTTTGCAACCATCAGGTGACGTTCCCGGAACAAAACCTCCAGCAACTATGACAGAATGTTCTAAGAGCATCCTATAAACATTCTTGGGGGTGTCCCGGAACATACCGGGTACTAGACAAAAACATCCAGGAGACAATCACAGAACATTCCAAGAGCATCCTATAAACGTCATCGAGGACCACCCTGGAACAAACCGCGTACACTCTTAGAAAAAAAGGAACCTAAAAGGCTTAGTCAGTTGTCCACATAGGAGAACCATTTGAAGAACCATTTTTGGTTTCAGGTAGAACCTTTTTGGTTCCAGGTAGAACCTTTTTGGGTTCCATATAGAACCCTTTCCACAGAGGGTTCTACATGGAACCCAAATGGGTTTTACCTGGATCCAAAAAGGGTTCTTCTACAGTTGAAAAACCCCTTTGGAATCCTTTTTTTCTAAGCGTGTACTCAACAAAAACTTCCAGGGGACCATGACAGATCCCCGGAAACAAACCCGGAACCTAGACAAAAACCTTCACAAGACCATGACACAACGTTCTGAGAACATCCTAAAATCGTCCTTCGGGATATACCTTTAACAAACCAGGAACTAGATAAAACCTCTACAGGACCATGACACACATTCCGAAAACATCTTAAAACTGTCCTTGGGGATGACCCGGGAACAACCTGGGAACTAGACAAAATGTACACAGAACCATGGCACAACGTCCTGACGTCTTTAGGCGACCATTTCGTAATGTTCCGGGGACGTCCTAATGACTAATTTCTGTTTGCATGGAATTCATATATGTATCAGAAACAGTCCATCCAATCATAATTATTTGCAATGCAGTAATAGTAAAGGAAAGTGTCAGCAAGGGCATTTTCTACAATAAAATGCTATTGTTAGAATATCTGTATTTGTACGGGTTGTTATTTTGTTCTCTATGGACCTGTCTCAAGTAGTTTTAGTATTTGTTCTAGTGTTTATTTGCATTGGTATTTTTCCAAACTTAAGATAATTTCTGGTCATCAATGAATACAATGGGAATGGGTTGTTCTGCCTTGAAGAAATACTGCAGTATATCAATGAGTTGCTAGGGGACAAATCCATTCATGGGCTAAATATGGTATGTATGAAATAATAACCTCTGGGGGGCCAATAGAAAACCCAGACATTTGAAATGACTGGTCAAGTGCAAGTGTTGGGGTTGACAGGTGATTTGCGTAAGTTGACAACATTGTGAACTAATGAGAACACAGTGTGATATGTTTTCTTCACTCCCAATTCTCCACACTGCCAGGGCTAGAGGAAGAAAACAGCCATGGACACAAAGGTCAGAGCAAGAGGATACATCTCATGAGAACACCATGGAACCCACACACACACACACACACGCACGCGCGCACACACGCACGCACGCACGCACGCACGCACGCACACACACATACACACACACACACACACGCACGCACGCACACACACACACACGCACACACATGCACGCACACACGCACGCACGCACGCACGCACGCACGCACGCACACACACACAAAGTCTGTATTCTCCATCTCCCTCCAGCTTTCTACTCCAGCTGGTTACCATTCCTGAACGGATGGTATCTTCATATGCAATGACTTATACCTGTATACAATGGCCTCAACACAACAGTGCATCTACATTGAAAACTGTTCTAATGTATTTTTCTGTACATCATTCCAGATAATCATATACATGATGTGTGTAGTGTATCTGTAGTCTGAACCATATCTCAGTGGTTGGGCATGTAATGAGAGGTCTGACCATGCAGCGTGTCCACAAGAGTGGAAAATGGTCCAGTTCGGTAACTGGGTAAGAGCAGTCCAGAGCTGGTTGGGAATATATGAGAAGATCAATGGGAGATGGGATAAAAGTTGGCTCTCTGTCCATTGCAGGGCTTGGAGAGGCTGTGAAGGGATGACAGGCTTCATTAGCAACAATACTGGGCAGCATGCAGGGCTCCCACAGGACCCTCAGTGCAGGATGATGGGACAGTACGCTAGAAAGGTCAAGCGCAGACAAATCAGCATCGCAGAATGAAAGCCTGATAGAACCATAAAACCATACAGACCAGTGCAACTTTCTGCCCGCAAATAAATGGCCTATCAATTATACAGATCTACTTTGTATCTTTGAATCAAGATAGTTAGAAATACAGTACTGTATACCTTCATGTGAAATGTTCACCCCCCCTGCTCTAATAAAACCAAATAGTGATATCTGATTATATTGTTAAGTTATGTGTGGATTTCACATACCACAGAATTAAAAACACAACTGATTTTGTAGGCTATACTGTAAAGCAGAGAAATGTACAGTATGAATGTGTCTATTATAAGATTATGCCGGGGCCAGATAATCACTATCATATTCCACAGTCTTCATTCTCGTAAAGCTACTCATATACTATACACATTAGTTTTCACTAACATGTCCCTTCTGTATAACAGTGACATAGACTTCCTGTGAAAGGCCCTTATGGCTAGGTTTCATTTCACTGTGTTGTCAAGCATTGAATAAACTCACTGAGAGTGGGCTATTGAAAAGCTTTTTTTATGTCCCTCTACTGATTTCTGACAGTGAAATCATTTACAGATCTCTTCTCAGTGTCAGCCATATTGACTTCTTAGTAATGACAGTGTCTCACCCTGTTATACACTGACAATTATCACCAACTGCTCCTAGTCCACCAGGCGACAATTATGCTCTGTATTATCATATTGACACTTCTGACAGCCTTTTGACAGCACTATCAGATAGTGTGAAGAGTTACTGTGGCAGAGCTATAAGCATCCGTAAGTACACTTTGAGCAATTAAATTAAGCAAAATTGCAGGCCGTTGTCCCAAGCCTGGGAAAATGTTTTGTCACGATTCAAAACACCTTTCTGGTGATTCCAGAGCCATCATTTTGTCCACTTTTGTATCCGCTCTACCACTCCCATTGTTCTGCAATGCTAAGTTATCAAACCTACATAATGGCTCACTATCTCTCCTGGTCCATACATGGACTACTTTATATGTAATTTTTAAGATTATGCAAATGTTTCGTTGAACTATCACTTGAACATATATTGATTTGAAAACATACTTTGTGGTTAAAAAGTGTTAACAACCCTGTGAGTATAAGCATTTTAGCCCCGTTTCCATTAGCTTTCAGTTCACACTGAGAATGTGGCGGAACATACACATAAAATCATTAAGTTTCCGTCTCTTTAAATTGTGAGTAGGACACCAGGTGGACGGCATTGGCAGCCTCTCAGGTTCTCTCAGCACCTTACCACCATGTTCACCAATTGTCTGGATTTTTCTCTTTCCACAGTTAAAATTTGGTCACAAATTTACAAAAGGGACTTGTTCTCTCTTGACCCCAGCGAGGTACCATCACTCGGTGGAAAACATTGTGAAAATATCAAAGGCAAGCGGACTCGACAGGGGAGAGGTATAAACAGCCTAATGATTTCCCCTGAGTTTCTGCCTAGGAGCAGTGTCACAGAAAGCAGCATAAATGGTGACATATCCTCACTTAGGCTCTCGGGGAAATCGAACACTGACACTCCCTTTTCAACTTGGGCTTCCTCATCAGCCAATTACCGCAGTAACGGAAGAGCGCACTCACATCTTGGGACGAGAGAGCCACTAACCTTCTGAGATTATGACTGTGTACAATGCCAAACAGGCCACACTGCACAGACTTCAGGGCCACCATGCCCTGAGGAGCTATTTAGAAATGAATAGAGGATTCTTCACAGCAGCTCCAGATCACACCTCCATGTAATAGGGCTTTTTTTGCCAGCTGCCAGACAGAACAAATACCCACAGCCTTTTCCCCCCAACTCTCCAACGGATGGGAATACATGAACAAACAAAAATATGTATTTGAAAAATTCTTCCTGTTTACTAAAAACTTGAATATCTTTTGGGAAAAAAACTGAGTTTATAGAGGAAGATGGAGGAAAAATGTTAGGCGGACGATCACTGCGATGTTTAATCATTAAGACGAAAGGTTGGCGCGGGAGCCATTGTGTTAAATTTATGCATTGCGCCACATTTATCATAAGCTGGATTCCAGGCTCAGAATGCAGAAAAGAAAAGCTGCTTAATAAATCAGGAGATACTGAGCTGTAAGTGCTTTCCACTTGAAAGCATTGAGAGAGTAGAGGTTCTCTTCTCCACACCACCACTCACCACTTCACTGATAACCTGTGGGTACAGTGCATGTGTAAACTATCTCAGTGCATAACAGATCACTGATAACCTGTGGGTACAGTGCATGTGTAAACTATCTCAGTGCAAAACAGATCACTGATAACCGTGCACAAATAAAACAACAGTAAAGCATTCATAACATCTAAAGTATCCACAACAATTCTATTACTATTAAAGGTGAATAAATTATGAACAGCTTCTGCATAATCTTATATGGAGTACATAGGACATTTTTACAGACCACATTAACTCCTGCTATATTTTATTTTGGTCCTAACCAGGGATGTATAAGGTTCTAAAAAGGTTTTAGTACAACAACATTTGTTGAACACACTGAAACAACCAGTTTATAACAGCCAACTACTAGGACTGAGAATATTCTCTGCATCCTCACCAGAATGGTGCTGCTGCAGTTTTCCGGCAGTATTTGTCTCACTAATGTTTCTGCTCTGCAGTCATACACTGTGTGTCCTGGGCTTGGAGTAAGGAGCCCTCCGCTCCCTCTGAAACTAATTAACTGGGAAGGCAAGGAGGGGAGTGCAGGGAGAAGCGAAGGGCTGGGAGAGGAGTGACGATGAGACACAGAGGGCTGCGGGTGAGCTCTCTCTCAACCCTGGAAGCCCACTCAGCCGAGAGACAATGGATACTCCACTGTGTCCAACCTATCTGAGCATCAAGGCCTCATTACAGCCATATCATTAGAGGATTATTTCCATTCACACTGCTTTTGCCCCCAGATTGCCAATGGAAGCTGGTCAATATTCAGATTTAACTGAAACAATACATACTGTATGTTCATAGTTTAGTATGTATTTGATATTGCATTAGTGAAGGGGATTATTAAAGGGTAAGATAGTCCTTTCTTTTCTCTGCTTCAAACCACTTTGGAAGAGGTCCATATTTCATCGACTGGATTAAAATACTGTACAACTATCAGAAAAATCTGTCATAACTAATGGATTACATATGCAAATGATTCTTGCCGCATGGAGGAAGTAGACAAAGATGTCCATTATCTCTGCTGTTATTTGCTCTTTTTTTAAAAACCTTGTCTAATATTACACAAGAGTGGCTAGTCTCAGCTCAAACTCCAGTGGATTATGCACTGTCCCGGTATTATTAGAATAGTGAAAGGTGAAGTTACCATCTAGTAGGCTCGCTATGAGCTATGGCGTTAGGGATGGGGGTGAGGATGGGCTAAAACTGTGAAGGTTCGGGCTAAAGTTTGGGTTAGGGTTAAAACAGAAAAAATAAAGTGCCTAGCACCAGGAACATAAACCGGTAAATTATGGCTCTGAACATCACGGGTTTAATCACTCTGATTTAATGCCTAAACTTAACCCTAGTGCCTAAACTTAATCTGAACTTTAACAACTACTCTGAATGAATGCCTAAACTTAACCTTCGAGGTTAATAAACATGGTCTGAACCTGGGGAGGGGCTCGCGTAGCCCCTAACCCTAAACTGCAAGTTATGGCTCTGAACATCATGGGTTCAATCACTCTGAATGAATGCCTAAACTTAATCGTCGAGGTTAGTAAACAGACCGCAACAAACTCCGTAATTAAAACGGCAACACACTCAGTAATCTCTGTTGCCTGCAGTTATGACAATTCTCTCAGAATGCCTTAGAGGTTGCGTTGCGTAGCTTCATGGTGAACTATCATGGCAACATTTAAATTTCTGCTGTGGGTTGGGTGTGATGGCCCTCTGGTGCCCAATGTCAATGGGGAAGGAGGAAGGCAGGCCAAAGTAATTGTGATTTCACACACCTGTCTCTTCCTGGCCACGTATATCGTTTTTCTAATGAAAATTTAGTGAGAAATAGTGAACTTCCCCCTGTTGTTTCCCTTTGTTTAGCTGGCTGTAGCCTATGGGAGGATATCAGTGGGGATGGAGGGGCCCAGTATTGGTGCCCGCCCAGCCCAGCCTGCCCCCCACTCGCCTGCAGGCCTCAGATCAATAACAGCTGAATGCCATCTGCTTGGGGCAGCAGAATGCCACCAGAGGTCCACGCCATGCATCTTCCCCTATTGAAAGGTTATTTTTATGCGAGTAAACAATTCATCCTCTGGCCGCATGCTTGATGCTCGTTTACCGCGCCCGATCAATACATTATGCAAAACGGGGGGGAGGGGGGGGGGGGAATTTAATCCTAAGAGCAAACCTGACGCCCAGGTGATGGCAAATCGATTCCCCCGACCACTAAACTCTGACATACAGTCAGGGTGTTTTATAGCCGGAGATGCAAATTATGCTCAACTCCAAATGTTGAAAATGTTTTGTCATTCCGAACATGCCTTAAACCTGCAAACAATGTAGACCAACGTGGAGAAGATGAAGATGTATTGCATTTCATAGAGATACGCTACAGACAAAGAGCAGAGTGGTAATGTTTAGGTATTACAAAAACAAAAATTGTCCCCTTTGGAATGAACTTCTCTATCTCACCTTTGCTTTAGCAGTTCTATGGGCCAGTGGCACCATTCTGCTGTCTGTCTAGTGGTGCTTTAATCCCTGCAGGGTTACAGGGGAGGGGGTTTAGTAAAGAAACAAGCGAGTGAGCGGCATGACGAGATGATGCGTGTGTTTGGGGGCATCATCGCTGTGATCTTGCCTGTCTGACACACAACACAGGCGTCGAGGGAGACAGATATTTCCAGCACACGCTCTGCTGGCCACACTGAACCTGTTACAGCTCCACAGGGGATTGTTTGCCTCTTATTAGATTTTCTACAGCACAGCCATTAGTGATAAATGTACTGGTGTATTCACTGTCAAGTTAATCAATGCTGCCAAAGTTTTGTTGACCTAACAGCAATCTATAAAGCAAACCGGCTCTTTTTTTCTCCCCCACTATGACAACTCTGTCCACCACGGGGTCTAAACAAGGCTGATTCCCCTTCAAAGGGGGTAGTGCAGTTTGAAGTACTGTCTACAAATTGAAATACTGTCTTTAAAAGCACCCAATTGCTGTGACGCCTCGCCTGTCCAAGAAATTGTTTAAAAACCAGGGTCACTCAAATAGATCCAGTTTGATGGTTAAAACACTGGCAAATCGATAACTTCACAGATGATAGAACGTTGTCAAGTAAGAGAAGAAAAAAAATCATGCAATTGTCTTGACAACCAACTCCTTATTTCCAGTGGCGATAGCTGTTAAAAAGGAAAGGCGTTAGGTCAGGGGGTAGGCAGAATGGAGTATGGAGTAGAAATAAGACCTTGTTCTCCAATCTCCATTGTAACCCACTGGGCACAAACTGGTTGAATCAATGTTGTTTCAATGTAATTTATCAACGTATTGTGATGTGGAATCAACGTGAAAAATACAATTGATTTGTAAACTGTTGTTTAGAGGGTGAAATTTCAACCACTGGATTATGTCATCATGGTAACCAAATTTCAACATCGACAAACATTGTATAAAATATGTTGAATTTGTACCTTTAAAACAATGTCAGATTTTCAACAGTACATCCAATATCAGAAAAAAAGCAATAGGCCGGGCAGCACCTCCTACTGGTGAATTGATCTAGCTAGAGCTACCCTCTTGTTTCCCATCCAAGGTTTTAATCAAGCTCAGCCATGGTATTCGTCTCTGACTATTACCAATGTGCTATCATGAGAATGATTGTTGAGAGATCTCCACTTAAAAACAAAATAGATTCACGGTTTCTATAGAAGTAATTCCAAAGGGTAGGGTTAACAGAGCAAATTAAATGTGACTATACTTTATTAATCATCAATGATGCTATTTGAGCAAAAACTGGTTATATCAATGTTGTTTCCACATCATTTCAACAAAACAAATCAATCTGATGACGTTGAATCAACATGGAAATATGATTAGATTTGCAAAAAGCCATCAACGTAGGGGAATTTCATTTTTTTTTTTCACCAGACTATTAACCAAAATCCAATGATACGGTGACATTTTTTGTTGATTTCACATTGAATTCCCGTTAGTTGACAACTCAACCAAATGTAAATCTGTGCCCAGTGGGTAGCATTTGCAAAGTCATCAACAGCAATTGTTTGAATTCCTCCCAGAATTCAACTGAAAATAGACAATACAATAGGCTAGGGTTTCCAGCACTGTTTGATTTCAAATGGAATGTTATTTAGGGATATTGAATTGTGTTTGGTTGTCAATGCAACCAAATGTCAACATTTGAAGGAAATGTATCTTCTGCTTGGATAGTTCATACGTGCCACTTACTTAGCATGGCTTTAATTCCAGTTTGGCTTCAAATTAATAATCGATATGTTGGATTCAGGTCTCCATCTCAACCAAAAAATCTAAGTAAAAGAATAGGAATAAATCAAATCAAACTTTATTTAAAGTTTGATTTGATTTAATTCTATTCTTTAACTGAGATATATAATATATATATATACAGTATATTATACTTTTATGTAATCATATAAAACATGCATGTTCAAGATAGCATGCAAAGGTCATGCCAGGTCTGTGGAGATCTTTACAATTGCTGTAATAATCTTGCAGAATCTCAAACTGCATTTATCACTTGCAACATGCAGGCTGTTTTTATTGTAATCTCAACTTTGATCCAGGTCATTTGGTTCTGCTAGTAGAAGAAGAACAGTGATAAAACATTAATCTATTGTATAAATAAACAAATTATCTGACATTTTATTCCCATTTGAACTGCTGTGCTTTTAAATGGTTGAAAGCGTAGTGATAGACAGTTGTTTGACAACTAAACCAAAAATCAAACACTTTCATTGGAATTTTGTTGTGCTTTATTATAATTATTTTGTACTTGTAGCCGTTTCTCTCCCCAATTGATAGTTACAATCTTGTCCTACCGCCGCAACTCCCCTACGGACGTGGGAGAGTCGAAGGTCAAGAGCCATGCACCCTCTGAAACATGACCTTGCCAAGCCGCACTGATTCTTGACACACTGCTCACTTAACCCAGAAGCCAGCCACACCAATGTGTCAGAGGAAACACTTTCAGCTTGCAGGCGCCCGGCCCACCACAAGGAGTCGCTAGAGCGCATTGGGACAGAAAAATACCGGCCAGCCAAACCCTCCCCTAACCTAGACAACACTGGGCCAATTGTGCGCCGCCTCATTGATCACAACACAGTCTGGGATCAAACCCAGGGCTGTAGTGATGCCTCAAGCATTGCAATGCAGTGCCTTAGAACGCTGCGCCACTCGGGAGGCTTTATTGTGCTTTTAGATGGTTGAACATATAGTGATAACACATTGGAAATTCAACTAACTTTTTGCTGTCTTTTTGAGTGGGTGAATATAGGTTGCAATCTCATTGATCAACGTCTCAACCGAATATTACCCAATTACTCATGTTGAAATGGCGTAGTGTGCCCAGTGGAAAGGCCAGCCAGATCACCTGTGATAAAAGTCAGTATTCGACGTCCATCCATGTCTGAGGACGTTAGAAGATGACTTGGAAACCGGCCACTAGGGGCAACAGTAAGCGCTGATATCTTCAAGTAGGTTTCGGTTTTGTTAGGGTATTGTGGACTGGGATGGGTATCCGATTCTAAAGGTTGCAAATTCAAATCCAACAATAGGAAGATATATTTGTTTAATCCCAAACTTTAACCTTTGCCTTAAAAAATGGAAGTTAATGCCTAAGAATTAGAGTTAAGGCCTGAACTTAACCTTAACTTTGAAATAGGACGTTGGGAACAACTTCGAAATTTGAAGTTTTAGAAACATGGATGGCCGTCTAATTTTGACGTGAGACTGTGAGAGCACCTTCCAAAGCAATTATAGATTTCTCTCATTGTCATTCTGTTACTTGTATAAACATTAAAATAACCTCTCTGTATAAATTGTGAGGGAGAGCTGACAATATTTGTGATTTTTTGTTCTGTATTTCTGCCCTTAGTGAGAAATATAATCTCTGTGCAATCACAGATAATTAGTTATGGCTGGTCTGCAGTGAAGCCTTGCTCCGCTTTCCTTGCCGGTGAGGCCCGAGTTGATAGGGGGCGCAGAGAGGCACAATTACTCTGGAGAAAAGAGAGACCACTATAACCTGGCTGGAGAATACTGATTAACCTTTTTCACGCTGTTGACAAATGAATTGGATCAACGGTGTAAGACTGCATTTATCACGGACCTATCTGCACTTAGGCCCCCATTCAGCAGAGGAAAAATAAAAACGTTCTGCTAATAAACCCAACTAGCATGCCACAACGCATTACACTGTCATAGACCTCCCAGTGTCGCATCGATCTTCTTTGATCGCCCACAGAAAACCAGCAGACTGCTGTATTGACCAAACACATTACAGAATGTTGAATTATTACTGCATTTGTTACCAACATAGCTAGATATTAAACATTCAATACAGTACATATACCATACTATATATCATTGAAAATGTCCTGTGTCTATATTGTACTATATAGTGGGTCTATAGTTTGTGTGAAACATGGTGGTTTCTAAGATAGCACTTGATATACATTCTAGGAGTCTGTAACTGTATTGTAAATTGAGCATAAAAAAAATAGTTGGATGTTTTCTATATTACAATGTGGTCAGCAGGACTAGCTATGATAAGTTTATTTATTTTTATTATGCACTCTTGGGAAATGTCTAAGTATTAGTTGCAACTATCATTTCAAAGCTACTGAAATGAGCCTGTGAATCTGTCCTTCTTTCCCGCACAAAGGTGGCCTTCTGTGGCAGGTTACAGTGCCATTTGCATTTAAGTGTACACTGTATTGACCTTCAGTTGCAGTGTCCTGACTGCATGCCATTAATGTGTTTCAGGCTGTGATGTGTTCACTCAGCAGATGTAGCACAGAGGGTCAATTAACCATGCTTGCTAATTGCACATCCATTCAGCACCCTTTCCCTTTGCCATTCTGCTTGCTTTACAAATTAAGAACAATTGGGAGGGTGGTGTTAATTTGGTCTCTCTAATGAGTCATCTAGAGGAAATAGGCTCTGCAAATGATGATACAACTCTCACCGAACAATGTCCTGCAACCCTCATCCATTTCCCCCTTTATTAACTAGATTTGTTTTCAGGGTATCTGGCCGGTTTGAAAGTAACAGCCCACCCGGTAACGAGAACAAAGCTTTCCCTCCTCCTTGTCTGCACTCTGGAATAATTTCAGAATAGCAGGCGAATCAAGAAGAAGAAGGAATTATTTTTCTTTATTAAGTGACCCGGGTCCCTTGGGGGACAAAACAAAGCAAACAATTAATCTTTTCCTATTGGTTCTGTGTTGGGGCAGCTGTGGCGCTTGGTTCAAGGCGGCCCATACCTCTGGCAGGCCAGGCAGAGTAATTAGACTTGGCCTGGGAATAAATGGACTCGACTGAGTGGCCATGCTCTGCAGAGATTTTACGTCCAACAGCAAGCTTACCCTTCTAATAACATCACCCTAGCAACCATCAGTGAAAATGACCAATCAACAAGTGCATAATCAAGCAGGGCTGGCCATATTAGATGCGGCAAGCTTTGGACAATTTTTTTCTGGAGAACATTACATTAATTGCTACAAGTAACAAAGTGTTTAATAAGATAAAAGCAAGCCCCCCTGTTCACAGTTGGCTTGGCAGCAAAAACCTCCTCTGGTTCAGAACAGAGACTCCTGTGGTTCAGTGACCCAAAATATCAATACAAGTGTTGGGCAATACTAGTCAAATGGACTACTGTTTTGCATATACCGTATGTCCCAAAATGTTGTTTTCTTTTTGATGAACTGAAGAAAAATAGCGATCTAGTTTTTCATTCTTTCTTTCTTTCAATTCAATCGTTTTCCAATATCTGTTTTGGATCCCAACAAATAGTTGGATACCTGTAGGATTGTACACAGAGAGGATTCAAATGATGAAACTGGACAGGTACATTGGAATTTATACTGAAAAAAAAATATAAAGCAGTTTGCTGATGTCAATGTTGTGAACAGCATGCCCCATGGTTGCGGTGGAGTTATGGTATGGGCAGGCATAAGCTACGAACAATGAACACAATTGATTTTATTGATTACAATTTGAATGCACAGAGATACCGTGACGAGATCCTGAGGCCCATTGTCGTGCCATTCATTCACCGTCACCTCATGTTTCAGCATAATGCATGGCCAATGTTGCAAGGATCTAAACACAATTCCTGGAAGCTGAAAATGTCCCTGTTCTTCCATGGCCTGCATACTCACCAGACATGTCACCCATTAAACATGTTTGGGATGCCCTGGATTAACGTGTACGACAGCGTGTTATAGTTCCCGCCAATATCCGGAAACTTCGCACAGCCATCGAAGAGGAGTGCGAGAACATTACACAGGCCACAATCAACAGCCTGATCATCTCTATGCGAAGGTGATATGTTGTGCTGAATGAGACAAATGGTGGTCACACCAGATACTGACTGGTTTTCTGATCCACACCTTTTTTAAAGGTATGCATATCTGTATTCCCAGTCATGTGAAATCAGTAGATTAGGGCCTAATTTATTTATTTAAACTGATTTCCTTATATGAACTGTAACTCAGAAAAATCTTTGAAATTATTGCATGTTACATTTATATTTTTGTTCAGTATAATTTCACTTTTCTCCTTGTCCATTGCAAGTACAGGATATAGGGCCATGGCAACTATAGTTTCACAGCCCATTGACAAATAATAGTCCAGTCTGTGTTGTCCTACATTCCTGGGCCTGCCCGCTCTCCAAAACCTGTGGACTCGGGAGAGGGAGAGAGCCTGGGCCTGATAGAAACAGTGATGGATTTCAGTTATTAGCAGATCAAAAAGATGGATGGTGCTCTGCTTCTTCCAATCAACATCATCATCTAGATCTATTTAAAGATAGTGGGTGTGCTAATCAACTTATTTAAGCCTGTGATAATATCAGGCAGAATAATCTTCTGTACTGTGCTGCATTCCCCAGTGATCGATAAAATCACTTGAGCCGGTACAAACCGAGGTAAGTAATGACTATCCCGGTCATTAATATTATTTAACACTCTTCTCACAGAGCCTAATGAAGAAGAAAAACTGTGTGTTCCTCTCCGCTCACTGTGCTTCTGTTCCAAATGGCACCCTATTCCCTGTGTAGTGCACTACTTTTGACTAGGGCACATAGGGGCAGTGCACTACGTAGGGAATAGGGTGCCTTTTGGGACGTATCCGTGTGTAATCTTACCGCTGCCTCCTCCAGACCCATCCACACATCCTCTCAAGTTCAAATACAGGACTGTTGTATAATATCTCATGGAAGTTTTATTGGGGAGAAACTAACATTATGGTTAAAAAAATATAACGCTTCATCATTGGGACAAACATTGCTTCTATAAGAAAGGCAAAAGGTTGTAGCACAGACAGAATATGTTGACTACATTTAATAAAATGAAAGAAGTTTCACATACAAAGGAAATTCATAAAACACAACAAATTAACAGACCAAAACTAGTGACATGCGTAATAGATAGTGCTGGTACAGTATGTTGAATAATTTGAAAGCAAAAAACTACCAACCAATTTTTGTGTGTGAAATCCTTAGACATGAGATAATAACATGTCTAGCCGGATATCTAAAAGGTTGCATCTTGCTACAGATCTATAAAGATGGGTACCCTAAGACTGGACTAGGGTACTATATGACAAAGACTTGATGTTCTCTTGTCAGTGATAGGGATCAGCACTCTCCCATCATTCTGTGAAAATGTTCGTCACATTTCTGTCAGTTTCTCCCGCTTCACCAAATGACGGGGTCAGCTCCTCAGCTCCTCAGAAAACCTCAGATTAATGCACCTTTAAAGCCATGACAGCTGAAAAACCCAAGTTTGATTCTTAGAATGTCTATATCTACATAAGGTCAGACACACCAGGAGCTGTGCTTTGGAGAATAATGTCTGCTCATCCTCTCAATTGATCACTATATGGAGTACCCTGGTTTAAATAGCAGGTTGCAAAAATCCCAATAAAGGACAGGTGCATAGAGCCAGTTTCCCGGACACAGATTAAGCCTAGTCCTGGACTAAAAAGCATGTTCAACGGAGACTTTCCATTGAAACAGGTTTTCAGTGCAGGACTAGGCTTAATCCGTGTCCCACAATGTTGCATGGTTATGGCTTTCTCACCTTAGGTTGTATAGGTTGTATAATTTACATTGTCAGCCTTGTTAATTTTCCGTATTTTCCACCCACTTTGGCTATCCTGGGGTATCTGGACAGGTAGTGTGGCCGGTGACAGTCATTAACAATGGCTGGTGCTGAATGAAGACAAACGGTAGACAAGGCCAGTTTCCAGTAGGGCTAAGCTGCTTACAAGATAAATACTCACAGGGTGACCCTTCAGTCCATGATGAACAACCTCTTGTGCTCTGCACAGCCTCCGCCCACCACCTCCTATAGCCAGACCAGACGCTGGGGGAAGGGGCCACTATGAACTCACCTTCTTTAGCCCTAGATGGAATGTACCATAGTAGCTCATTAGGATACCTTCAGGTGAAAGAAATGGTGGCAAAAAAGAAAAATAATATCATAGTATGGCAAGATTCTGTCACAAAGAACAACTCAAGGTATTGAGCTACTTCAATTCCATCAACTCGCCAATCCGGTCATAAAGCAAGGACGAAAATGGATGTAAAGCAGCAGACACCAGCTCCCTTTTCACTTGTGATTGAATTACTTGGGCACTCTGGATACCTACAGAACACACTACAAACCCCAATATTTTCAATATTTACATTTAGAATATTGTATTACAAGGATGCTCCTGCCTGTTTAAAAAAACGACCCATCAACTAAATGTTATATCAAGTTGGACATATGCTAGGTTTAAAGCTGTTTTTGAAAAGAGAAACACAATGCACCCCCTGCTCCTCCATGTAGTTACATCCAGAGGAACAAGGACACTATTTTGGATGGTTTTCGACACACCTTGCCAATTAAATCTCAAAGAGGGATTCTCTGCTACAGTAGCTGTAATGTTTGTGGTTCCTGTCTGTTCAGGGACCAAGGTCAAGATAGGAACCCCTAGGCCACCCTAATTATGACCCAAAGCCATGCCACTCAAGAGCCACTGGGGTTGCAGGGTCAGAGGTCAAAATCAGAGTGGGGGTGCCTAGAAAGGGATGCAGTCCACACCTATTGTCCATTGATGTCTAGTGCATACCTCTCTGATATACAAGACTTATACAAGAGATACAAGAGATATATACAAGAGATATACTAACTTGTAAGATAGTGATACATTGATGTTGATATCTGGTGCAGATATTCATGAATCAATGTCACGCACACAGTCAGTGTATTCAATTACTTCCTGACTTGATTAGTTTAGATATTGGAATATCTTCTGTTCCATTAAATAGTACTTATAAGGCCTATATTCTGAGTACTTTGGTACTTGATCTAATATCAAATTGTATTCAAATCGATGTCACAATAGATCCTTAGATTAAGGATCAACAATGTTTAAAGAGGAAGGCAAGACGTCTTTTTTATGGTTTCAAAATTTCAATTGGTTTCATTTGAAATTGCTACTGTATCATCTGATCTCTGGGTGCTAGCTAGGTTGCCATTAAGAGCTTTTTCACAAGATGTTGCATTCCCCATACAGCAACTGTCTTAACACCTATATACTCCTGCATATGTTGTATATCACTTGTCATGATTGAGAAAAAGAAAACCCTCGTATCATTTCTGTAGATGATCAGCTTCACTTCTTCCTCAGTATGAAAACTATTTTCCTACTATCTCCTACTGTAGAATCTAAAAATAAGTCAATAGTAAAGGTTCCCTGCTTCCCGCCAGCTTCCAGACCCCCAGCCCTTAACCTTTCCCAAAGTTGCAGATGAAATGTCAGCGGCAGACCCTCAGGTATAAGTTAGAGGCCTAACCGGACAGCACCATGGTATGAATCACTGTCATTCTAAATGTGGAATCAGCAATTCCAGACCCATCCTATCTGGACATTTAAAAGGGAAAAGGGCTGCTCCAGGAGCTTTGGTATTGATTTTTTCCCCGAACAAAGAGACTTTCTCTAATACATGATACATCATAATCACTTAATTTGTAACCTTGCCACAACAGATGTACAGGAGTTTCAAAACAGACATTTACCTGTAAGGGTACGGACCGACTCTTGTGTCTAACAATGACACACAGAACAAAAAGTATGTCGGCCCTAATGTATGGGGTATCTACAATATCCTCTATTGAAATTGTTTACACAATGAAAATGTTGGTCTTTATTTGGTTTGTTCATGTCTATTTTCCTTTTCTCAGTGAATTTGACATGATTGTAAGTCACAATGTACTGTCTATCTGCGTTTTGTCTTCAGTATGTTACTGGTAGAAAAAAATACACATCTGATGATGTGGATGGCCTCCAAATGATGGATGGCCTCCAAACAAAAACACTGTTTGAGGAAAGAGGGACAGTGACATATACATAACTCAAAATCGTAGTGTCTGTTTTTGTTGCAGCATATTATAATATTGTATTTATTATTTTCTGTCCTTTGTCCAACATTCTGAAGTAGAAAATGACTATAATTTATCCTTGTCGATTGTATATGTTTTAAATGTTTGATACATTTTTTTCTGATATTTATTGTAAAGATGTGGTAATTTAAGCTTAAGCCAGGGTTCCCAAACTGGCAGCCTGCAGGCCAAATATGATTTTATTTGACCCCCCAAGTTTTCTGAGCAAACAAAGATAATATATATATACTTTTTTTTAAATTGTTGGCCATAAAATAACTTAAAAACAGCAACGAATCAGCTCCAAATAATTTCAATTTGGGAAATCTGTTCCAAAGTATTCCCAAACATAATAGAGAGATGATCATAAAGAAATGTGAGTAAGGTTTGAAATGATTATGTTTAAGTCAGATATTATATATAATTGGGATTATTGAGGTCAATTTGCAGTCAATAAATTATTTTTAATTATGTTCCATTCCCCCTGACCATCCGTTCAAGAAAAAATCGGCCCGCGGCTGAATCTAGTTGATGATCCCTGACGTAAGCTATCATTTGCCAAGAACTTAGTTAATTATTAATAGCCAGAGAAATGCACTTTCTTAACAACCACATTTACATTTTCATTTTGATTTCTAATAGGAGAATCATCAAACAAAAGGTTCAATCAGCCCCCCCCCCAGCCCCCACCCCTCCCTCCCACCCACCGACACACCCCACCCACCCTGAACACTTTGCAATCTGGGCCAAGATGAGGATGGCGGCCCTTGAAGTGGCTCGGTGAACGATGTGAGACACACACTGATGCCTCCTCTGTCTGATCTGCACTGAATCTCCTCTCCTCCTCTCCTGGGCGGCGAGCCTCACAGCAGATGCCACACTGCATCAGAACCAGTTTGCCTTCCTCTCTCGGACAGTCTAAAACACTTTTCCTGATCTCTTTCATCTTGATGGATTGTCAATATATGGATTGTCTTGCTCTCTAATTCAGTGAAAAAATCTAGTTTTCCATTAGTCTCTGCCTCTCTAATTTTCACTACAGCTTTTCTAAGTGTAATTATTAAAGGCAGATTCAAGAAAGCAATTACTGAACTAGTGTTCGTATCTTTGAAATCTTAATAAGCAGACAGAATGGGGTGTGGAGAACACAATACGATGGTACAATTCCCTGCTAGCCTTGTTATCACCTGGCACTATCAATTTATGTTACTCAAATTTAGCGTTTAAGGGTGTTTACCAAAAAAAAAAGAAATTCAATACTAAGCCAACCGATGATGTGAAAGTAATAGCTATATTACATTGCATGACGCAGACATTCATCGGTCAAACATTTACAATTAAATGTTACTGTATGAAATGATAAACTCAGACTGGCATCTACAGATTACTGCAGTATTGAACTGCAAGAGATGCAAATTCATTTATTAGAACAACATGTAAAAGTATTGCAAAAAATCAGGGATGGACAGAGACCAGAAATTGTCTCTTTTTTTACGAAGCATTGTCATAGAAGTATACAACTGTATGTACAATGCAATTTATGTGCCAAGACAACAGAACATACAACACTTCCAAACTAAATGGGTACAACAAAAACATCATGAAAAGAAAAAAATCCTGAGACAAGACAAACAAAAATGTAAAAAATGTGTTACCCCTGAACCCCCTCAAGTTCAAATCAAATCAAATGTATTGGTCACATACACATGGTGTTACACACAGATGTTAATGCGAGTGTAGCGGAAAGTTCCTCTGCTGGTCAGGTCCAATCTCCTGATGAGTTGAGGTGGTCTGAGCATGGTTCTTCCTCTGACCCAGTGGGCAAAACTGGTTGGAATGACACCATTTCAGTGTGTCTTCAAGTCTTTGACATGAGACAGTATTGTTTTAGTCAATACAGTGGGGATGATACCATGAAGTTATCTACACCACAGTAAACTCAAGCTATTGTACCACATTCAAAATAGATGCTTGGTACTGCCCTGGTCCTCCCTGCAAAAATGTATACATCTTCTCTCTAGACCACAAGTCTCATCTATGAGGAATGGTAGGCACTTTATGTTGACCACAGCTCAGCTTTTCATTTATGATATTATGCCTCTCAATATACATCATTCACAACATCACATTATTCATGTACTGATACCGATGTCGACATTTTCATACGCTTTATGTGCAAGGTGTTGATTTGTCATGTCGTGCACTTCTAAGAACTTTGCTGCCATCAACAGAGACTCCCCACTGGGCACACCATGTCATTTCAACGTGGATAATTGGGTAATATTTGGTTGAGACATTTGATCAACAAACTATATTCACCCACTTAAAAAGACAGACAAAAAAGTTTGTTGAATTTCCAATGTGTTATCGATTCTAAAAGCACAACCAAATTCCGATGGAAAAAAACATCTGATTTTTAGTTCAGTTGTCACCCAAATGTCTTTCACTCTGCTTTCAACCATTTAAAAACACAACAAAATTCAAATGGGAATACAATGTCAGGTATTTTGTTTATTTATACAACAGATTAATATAAGAGCAGAACCAAATTACCTAGATTACAGTAAAAGTACAGGGTACGAGTGATCAATGCCATTAGTGATTCTGTACAGATTAATACAGCAATTGTGAAGATCTCCACAGACCTGCGATGACCTGTGCATGCTATCTTGAACATGCTTTATACGATTACATAAGAAGAAATGTATAGTTGCAAGTAACCTCAAAATTTAGCCATGGTTGTGTTGGTTTTGGTTTAGGCCTGGGTGTGACTAGGGTGGGCATTCTATGTTCAGTTTCTATGTTTTCTGGTCCACACCTTCTTCATACCACGACCGTTACAGTTCAATGGTACATTTGTTTGTAAAAGTGCTTTCCCTTTAGGCTATTTATTGTATTTCAAAAGTGATATTGTATTTGGTTGTCAACCAAAACTAAAAATTTGAAGGAGATGTATCTTCTGCTGAGAAAGTTTAAATCTGTGCCACTGACTTAGTCTGGCTTTAATTCCAGTTTGTCTACAAATTAATAATTGATGTGTTGGATTCACGATCTCCCATCTCAACCAAAAATCTAAGTCAAAGTACTAATTCAAACTCTGAGATGGAGAGATTTAAAACTATTAATTTGTAGACAAACTGGATTAGTCTACAACTCATTCAAATGTTGATATTTGGTTGAGTTGACAACCAAACACAATTCAACATCACTAAATCTCTTACAATTTGAAATCAACCAGAGCTTGAAACCCTATACCGATTGTAGTGTCAATTGTTTGTTGAATTCTGGGTGGAATTGAAACAAAAGCTGTTGATGACTTTGCAAATGTTATATACAGTGCCTTCAGAAAGTGTTCAAACCCCTTGACTTATTCCACATGTTGTTGTGTTACAGTCTGAATTCTAAATGGATTCAATTCCTTTTTTTTCTCAAACATGCACACAAAATACCCCATAATGACAAAGTGAAAACATGCTTTTAGAACTTTTAGCAAATTCATTGAAAATAAAATACAGAAACATCAAATTTACATACAGTACGTATTTCTCACCCCTGAGGCAATACTTTGTAGAAACACCATTAGCAGCGATTACAGCTGTGAGTTTCTCTGGGTAAGTCTCAAAGAGCTTTCCACACCTGGATTGTGCAACAGTTGCCATTATTCATTTAAAAATTATTCAAGCTCAGTAAAATTGGTAGTTGATCATTGCTAGACAACCAATTTCAGGTCTTGCCATAGATTTTCAAGTAGATTTAAGTCAAAACTATAACTCGACCGCTCAGAAACATTCACTGTCTTGTTGGTAAGTCATAACCACCATCGATAAAAGACAGTACTGTGCAGCTGTCTTCATCGACCTGGCCAAGGCTTTCGACTCTGTCAATCACTGCATTCTTATCGGCAGACTCAACAGCCTTGGTTTCTCAAATGACTGCCTCGCCTGGTTCACCAACTACTTCTCAGAAAGAGTTCAGTTTGTCAAATCGGAGGGCCTGTTGTCCGGACCTCTGGCAGTCTCTATAGGGGTGCCACAGGGTTCAATTATCGGGCCGACCCTCTTCTCTGTATATATCAACGATGTCGCTCTTGCTGCGGGTGATTCCTTGATACACCTCTACGCAGACGACACCATTCCATATACATCCGGCCCTTCTTTGGACACTGTGTTAACTAACCTCCAAATGAGCTTCAATGCCATACAACACTCCTTCCGTGGCCTCCAACTGCTCTCAAATGCTAGTAAAACCAAATGCAAAACCATACAACCGTTCACTGCCCGCACACGCCCACCCGACTAGCATCACTAATCTGGACGGTTCTGACCTAGAATATGTGGGAAACTACAAATACCTAGGTGTCTGGCTAGACTGTAAACTCTCCTTCCAGATTCATATTAAACATCTCCAATCCAAAATTAAATCTAGAATCAGCTTCCTATTTTGCAACAAAGCCTCCTTCACTCACACCGTCAAACATACAATAAATAAAAACAGTATGGGGATGAGGTAGGTGAAAATGGGTGGGCTATTTACCAATAGACTATGTACAGCTGCAGCGATCGGTTAGCTGCTCAGATAGAAGATGTTTGAAGTTGGTGTGGGAGATAAAAGTCTCCAACTTCAGGGATTTTTGCAATTCGTTCCAGTCACAGGCAGCAGAGTATTGGAACAAAAGGCGGCCAAATGAGGTGTTGGCTTTAGGGATGATCAGTGAGATACACCTGCTGGAGCGCATGCTACGGATGGGTGTTGCCATCGTGACCAGTGAGCTGAGATAAGGCGGAGCTTTACCTAGCATGGATTTGTAGATGACCTGGAGCCAGTGGGTCTGGCGACGAATATGTAGCGAGGGCCAGCCGACTAGAGCATACAAGTCGCAGTGGTGGGTGGTATACGGTGCTTTAGTGACAAAACGGATGGCACTGTGATAAAATAAGCATCCAGTTTGCTGAGTAGAGTATTGGAAACGATTTTGTAGATGACATCGCTGAAGTCGAGGATCGGTAGGATAGTCAGTTTTACTAGGGTAAGTTTGGCGGCGTGAGTGAAGGAGGCTTTGTTGCGGAATAGAAAGCCAACTCTTGATTTGATTTTTGATTGGAGATGTTTGATATGAGTCTGGAAGGAGAGTTTACAGTCTAGCCAGACACCTAGGTACTTATAGATGTCCACATATTCAAGGTCGGAACCATCCAGGGTGGTGATGCTAGTCGGGCATGCGGGTGCAGGCAGCGATCGGTTGAAAAGCATGGATTTGGTTTTACTAGCGTTTAAGAGCAGTTGGAGGCCACGGAAGGAGTGTTGTATGGCATTGAAGCTCGATTGGTGGTTAGATAGCACAGTGTCCAAGGACGGGCCGGATGTATATAGAATGGTGTCGTCTGCGGAGAGGTGGATCAGGGAATCACCCGCAGCAAGAGCAACATCATTGATATATACAGAGAAAAGAGTCGGCCCGAGAATTGAACTCTGTGGCACCCCCATAGGTTAGTCTCCCAGTGTCTGGTGGAAAGCAGACTGAATCAGGTTTTTCTCTAGGATTTTGCCTGTGCTTAGCTCCATTCAGTTTATTTTTCATCCTGAAAAACTCACCAGTCCTTAACGATTACAAACATACCCATAACAAGATACAGCCACCACTATGCTTGAAAAAATGTAGAGTGGTACTCAGTAACGTGTTGTATTGCATTTGCCCCAAACATAACACTTTGTATTTTTGACAAAAGTTCATTGCTTTGCCAATTTTCTTTGAAGTATTACTTCAGTGCCTTGTTGCAAACAGGATGCATGTTTTGGAATATTTGTATTCTATACAGGCGTTCTTCTTTTCACTCTGTCAATTAGGTTAGTATTGTGGAGTAACTACAATGTTGTTGATCCATCCTCAGTGTTCTCCTATCACAGCCATTAAACTGTAACTGTTGTAAAGTCACTATTGGCCTCATGGTGAAATCCCTCAGCGGTTTCCATCCTCTCCAGCAACTCAGTTAGGAACGATGCCTGTATCTTTGTAGTGACTCGGTGTCAAAGGGACATTCAATGTTTGCTTTAAAAATATATATTATTACCCATCTACCAACATGTGCCTTTCTTTGCAAGGCATTGGAAAGCCTCCCTAGTCTCTGTGTTTGAAATGCAGTGCTTGACTGTGG